>NC_048281.1:34836470-34873962 GCF_009762535.1 Notolabrus celidotus | reverse complement strand
GATCACACACACACATTTACACACACATTTACACACACACAATGCACTCACCTACACACACACACACACACACACACACACACACACTGGTGGAGGAGTTACTATAATGTTTGACAACCACGTCTAGGCGGGGCCGGACCGGCGGACTCCCCAACTGGATTACTGAGCTCCCCGCGTGCCGATTCACCCACAGCGACGCAGCGTTTTTTGGGGGGGGCGGGGGGGTCTACCTTCTGGATTATAACACCCTTTCTGTGGAACTCTGTACCCACTGACAGCCCCGGTAGTGTCTGTGGGTTACCCCCCTGCAGCTGTCGGAGCACAGCCGGGTTTGGGACGCATATTTCGGGGAGAGTTCTCCCCAGCCGGGGTCTGTGGGACTATGGCGGACGACGACATCCTCTTTGAAGATGTGTACGAGCTCTGCGAGGTCATTGGAAAGTAAGTGTTGCCTTGCTCTTTTTTTTTTTTCTTCAGTTTTTATTATTTTGGTTGTTTTTTTAAAGCTGGAGCTTCAATCAGCTCCTCTGAACATCCCGAGGGTCTGGCACGCACAGACGCGCACAGACGCGCGCGCTCAAAGCTGGAGGAGCTGAGATTGAAGGTGTTGAGACCTTATTGCTGGTTTGTGCTGCCCTTATTATAATTGCATGTAATTTTACATACACGCAGAAGCATCCTGGAACAGCTGAACACAGGTGAATTACTGCTTTATGGATGCATGTGGACGTGATGGCAGCAGGGGCGTGTCCAGAACTTTGTGACTGGGGTGGCCCACCTGAGGCTCTCACATAGGCAAGGGGGGGCCAAATAAATAACATTGACCCTTTCTGTCTTCTGTGACATATCATGCAAAATGTTCTTTTTAATGGTTCTCGCCCTGAAACATGTGTCCCTGTCTAAAAACCACCTGATAATGAAAAGAATCCATTCTGTCCCTGTTCTGATTTCTCCACCTTTCTGTAAATGTGTGCTGAAACCAGCCGTTTCAGTATTCAGTGTTTTTCATACGTCACAACGACACCCGGTCTGTAACAGGAAGTCAGAGCTCGGAGCTTGTTCAGCCCATAGACTGTATAAAATACAACTCAACCCCTCCTCCGTTTTTCATTCCCTGCACACGTGTGCTAACAAGGAGCTTAGGAGGGAGGCATGCTAGTTGTAGGCTGTCTTAATAAACACAAAGGTCGCTTTGACTCCCCACGTCCTGCAGATTTGAAGATCTAGTGGATGATTTTTATTTATCATGGATAAGTGCTAGCGCTAGTTAGCATAGCCACATAGCTACATGTTGGTAGCTGTGTACCAAGACACACGTCGACATGCTGACAAATAAAACAACAAGAAACACTAAATCTGTGACCAATGGTTCAGAAAGGTCCTGCTGCAGGCGCCTCCCCGTCAGGATCAGATTCTGGATCAGATTCAGAGGGTTGAAGTAACGCGGGTCTGTGAGCAGCCGTGTATATTCAATCAACATGTAAACATTAGATCAACGTGCTGGACAGCCGAGGCCACACCCACTCCCTGAGGGGGCGTGGTCAGAGAGCTCATTCTCATTTAAAGGCACAGACACAGAAAACAGCCTGTTCTGAGCAGGGCTGAAAAAGAGGGGTTTACATGCAGACCAGAATCTGATTTCAAAGTGTTTTTATGAGCATAAACTTTAAAGACATGTTTTGGGGACCTCTTAGACCAATATATGTTGATGACAAAGAGCAGAATATATCACCTTTAAAGTACTAAAGCTGGGGTTGGTAGTCAAGTTTAAAACACAAACAAACATGAAATGTAAGCTTTGCAGGAGGCGGGCAGAACGGCAGGACTGGATTTGTGGGTGAGAAGGAGGATTTGAAAATGTATGCGCTGTTTGATGGGGAGCCAGTGGAGGTTTTGGAGGACAGGGGTGATGTGGTCACGGGAGCGGGTGTGGGTGAGATGGCGGGCGGCAGAGTCCTGGATATATTGTCTAAGCTTAATTCTTTAAAGACTTACAAAATATGTTTTTTCAAAGTCACATTTGAGGGCACTAATAAAGAAATCTACTGTCAGCCTTTTAACTCATCCCAAAATTATAGATTTGAACAGAAACCCCGCCTCTGACAAGGCAAACAGCCAATCAGAGTTCAGGATTTTGGGGTGGCCAATTGGATTTCAAGGAACTGAGATTGAAGGTGTTGCGACCTTATTGCTGGTTTGTGCTGCCTTATTATAATTACATATAAGACGCAGAACCATCCTGCAACCGCCAAACACAGGTGAATTACTGCTTTATGGATGCATGTGGACGTGTTGGCAGTTGTTGAACACCCTCTTTTATTGCCTTATTCCCAGCATAAGATAAGGACCTTTACTGCTCTGTCCTCCCTCCTGCATGTTTTGTGTGTTGCAGTTGCAGAAACACACAGTTGCTGGCATGCAGCCGTGTTCTTTGACCTGGTGGCAGTTGGCAACTTGCTGCAGAGATTAAAGGGCAGGGCACCAGAGCGTCATGAGTCATGCAGCCGCACATCTGGTCCTGGTTAGAGGACTGGAGGTCTCAGCGAGGCTGCTCGGGGTGTTATTCACTGTGTTGTTGGGAGTGTGTGTGCACATGGGAAGTCCCTGCATTTCATCTGAGGTTGTGGAGCACCTCATGAGAAAAGCTGGAGTGTAAATATAGTAGGTGGATATTTCTGCATACACACACATTAGATTATGTTATGCAATAAGCAGGGGCGGATACAGACACTGTGGGGGGCTGGAACTATGGAGATGAGGGAGGTGAACATGTGCTCATGGAACTCCTTTATCTTTACAATTTTAACGGCCAATTTTCTATTATAGTTAGTGTGTTAACTTCCACTGGATCCGCTCTGTTGCGTTCCGGCTGCGTCTGATCCGGCAGGTCAGACCCCCTCCAGATCAGACAATGCATCAATCTCAACAGAGCAGATGGAGCGGGACAGGAAGTCAGGTTTCACCAAAACAAAATGAAAACATCCGGTTAATTTTCAGAATAAAACACTCTGTGTTATCACCAGATCGTATTTCACTTAACTACAACAACAAATCAAAGTCATGATGAGCGGAGCCAGGACCTGGAGTCAACAGGTCAGAGGTTTTCAGAGGACCATGTAAGACTAGTTTGGGAGTGTTGGATCAACTATTTCTCACAATATAGGACGATAAAGAAGGAAGCAACCCCAAGTAGTTTCACTCTTGATGAATCATTGTTGACTGGAATTGTTTGGGCTACAAAAAGTCCAAGAATGATTACAATTTCCAGGAACTGAAAGTGAAAACTCGACTCTTGCCTTGTGATATGAGAGAGTGGGAAGGCCTTGATTTAAAGCTGGGGTTGGTAATCAGATTTAGATTCACTTTTTGTGATACTGGTTAAAATGATCTTTATGTCCTGATGGCGATCAACACATAATGTGTTCTTAAAAAAGAGCTGCTATGGGAAAAACACCAACCGATCCCTGCAGTCAGGAGCCAAGTATAAAATAACAATATATGCAATAATAATAATAATGACAATGAAAATACAATAAATAAATAAATGAAGGAGATTCTGAGACACTAGCTTGTTAAGACTAGCTAGTGTAGGACTTGCTGAATTGGACACTTGATGGAAAGAATATAGAAAATGAACTCCTCTTATCCCTCTTACATAAATATCAGTCCCTCCAGGATTTCGCGGGATTTTTTTGTGATTGCTGCGTCCCCAAAAAGCCTGAATTTGCGACAGCTTTTTGAAAAAATTGAGGTGAAAGTTGCGGTTGTTTTTTTTTTTTGCTTTTTTCCCCCAATAACATCTCAGGGGCAAGTAAATATGCTAAATTACAGATGTTTTTAGAAAGCATTCTTGATGTGGCCACTGACTGTATTTTGATTCTCTTGATTCACAGAAAAATGCCATGAAAGGTCTGTATTGCACATTTACAACAGTCCCTGAATGCACCTCGCAGCGACTGATGCACAGTCAGTTCACGGCACTCTGAAATGAATCTGCATCTTTGATGACGAGGAGTTGATGAAAACTTACTGAATGTGTCTGATGTTTCACCAAACTGGATTAAATCAAGCTGTAGATGCAGAGCTTTTTACGGTAACCACGGCAACAACGTCAAACCTCAAATAGTAAACAGACGTCCCCCGGTTGTGTCTTTGTCACTAACGCACACCGGGGGTAAAAATCCTCAATGAAGATGAGACAGATGCATGGAGGTGAGGAGAGCTGGTTCATAAAGCTCACCTGCTGCAGGTAGAGGCCAAGCTAACACTGAGCCCCTCAATCTATAAATAACAACGTTGTCATGGTCACTTGTCCTGCCTGCTGTCCCCTCTCTTCACCCGTTCTCTCTGTGCGTGTTTTGTTGTTGAAAAGTGACGATCAAGTGAGGACTTACGTTTATGTTCCAAGGAAGTCGAATTGATGAGAAAACCGATGACGTACAGGGGCTGAGGTTAAGGTAATTGGTCAAATTTGCGGTGATTGTAAAAAATTGCAGGTCCGCGAAAAAATCGCGCTGATTGGTTGAATTTGCGTTGATAGTTGCGATCGCGAAATTGCAACTTCCTGGAGGGACTGAAATATGAAGATATCTTGTGTTTAGTTGCACACTGACTGAAGCATTAATGTTGTCAAAAGTGCTCAAAGCAACTTAATAATAATAATAATAATAATAATAATGCATTTTATTTAGAGGCGCCTTTCTTGGCACTCAAGGTCACCTTACAACATTAAAACAAACAGAGTTTAAATAACAAACAGGAAATAAAATACTATTAAAACGTTTGAAGTGAATGGACAGAGGAGTTGTGGTCAGATGGAGTCAGCCAGTTTAAACAGATGAGTTCTGAGTTTGGATTTTAAATGTAGGAGTGAGTCAGTATCATGGAGGTCAGGTGGGAGAGAGTTCCAGAGCGGCTGAAGGCTCTGCTCGCCATGGTAACAAGGCGAGCAGGGGGGGGGGGGGCAGTGAGGTGGATGGAGGAGGAGGATCTGAGGGTGCGGACGGGTGTGGCAGTATGGAGGAGGTCAGAGAGATATGTAGGGGGCGAGGTTGTGTTTGGATTTGAAGGTGAGGAGAAGTATTTTGTAGTTGATCCGGTGTGTGATGGGGAGCCAGTGGAGCTGTTGCAGGATGGGTGTGATGTGGTGGACGGTGGATGATACGCGCGGCTGAGTTTTGAACCAGTTGTAGTTTATGGAGGGTTTGTAAATGCATCACAAACACACACAGCCGAGCCACTGTCATAAGTTTACATTCAACGCAGGTCACATAAATCCTGATCAATCTGTCAGGTGTCTGGATTTTGATCCTGAATCAGGCTCTGATTCTAAAGATGTGAAATCCCAGAACATGGCATCAACTAAAGTGAATGTTGTAGCTTAGTGAAGTTAGTGAGGGGTGCAGGAGTGGCCCTGTTTTGAAGAATCCTCCTTTAGTTTAGTATTTATTCTGCATAATAATTCAACAGATGATTGTTTGGACCTGATTTAATATAAAGCAGCAGAGAGGGCAGAGTGCCAGCGCTCTGTTGGTGCACCTGCAAGCAAATCAAACCTCCGTCCACTCAGTGATAACAGCTGCTTTTACAGAATACAACAGGTGAATTATACATCAGGATGCTACAATTACTTTCCCTTTGTAATGCTGTATGCTGCATAAAATTACAGGCTGCAGCAGCCAGGTAGAATATTGTGACAGTGTCGTCTGTGTGTGTGAATGTTCCCATGCTGATGACTAATAACTCAAACCGGTTAAAAGTAGCACACAGCTTGAGAGTCTGAATGTGATGACCCACCCTCTGTGATTACTTAGCTTTGTTCTGCAGTACCTGCAGCAAACACACACACATACACACACACACACACACACACACACACACACACACACACACACACACACACACACACACACACACCTGGGACTTTCCCACCTGAAATCAGAGCGTTTTATAAGAAGAGGATCTGTAAACGCTGAGGGAGACAGTCGCTTTGTTTCACACGCAGCACAGACGGCTGAATGAGAGAGAGAGAGAGAGGATCTGTGTCTGCTTTGAACGATGCATGAATAAGTGACTGTGTCATCCAAACTGTTGGCCTTGAATGAAGCACTTCATTGGGCGTACAAACAGAAGCTCCATGTGAATCAGCAGCCTGTCAGTCAGCCGGAGCAGGCCGACTGGTTTTCGGCGGTGTCACAGAGATGGTTGACTGTTTGACGGGGTGATAAGACCTGCCGCTGCTCGCTGCATGTTTAGGCAAGCCTGAAAACTGTGTGTGAACTCTTTCTATCCCACACACTCCTCTCTCTCTCTCTCTCTCTCATTCTCAATCAAACTCACACAAGCAAAAAAAATCTCACATCTCTATCATCACTGTGCCTCTGCATAGACGCTTAAAATCAGCATCAGCTCTTTGTGTCTCCTCAGCAGAAGAACTCTCTCACCCTCAGATCTCACTGCTTACATGAGTGTTTTTACTAACGGTGATGTCATTGTGTGGAATAATCTCAGAGGCTGCATATCCCTAAAATCTCTACAACCTTAGCTAAAAGGTTGTGCATGTCTGTAACACATGATAATTCATAAATGCATTGATATTATGACATTTTGAAGCTATTTGAAATCTGTGCATCATTTATTTTTGCATGCATTTAGCAGATTTGTTCATCTGCAATACAAATACAGTCCAAACATAGATATATCTCCTCATTGTGAGGGCATTTCTTGCAGAATTTTAAATGCTGAAATCCCTGAAACTTACAGACACAACTTCTGTAAGTGTATCTCTGGATATGCAACAGCTGGATTGTGGCAGCTGCTGCAGGCCGTGCAGGTTCAACACACCTAACACCATGTTACCTTATACGATGAGGTCATCATGCACATACAACACAAAGGCTCAGAAGACCGGAGCTGCAGCTTTGTGGTGCAGAAAGACGTCAGACTGTAGTGTTATTAGAGATGTAGTGTGACAGGATGATGTAAAGTAAGTGTCCTGCATGTTGTCCTGAGTTGTTAGTAGACATGGTGCAAATCATTGAGGTGTTTGATGAACGTGGAATGTGATGATGTGAAAGTGTGAAGTCTTATCGCTCTTTTGCAAACAGGTGGAAGTCTTTAAAGCTGCTGTTTGTAGTCGTGATATAAACATCAGTTCAGAGAGAGATTTTGAATGTCAACACTCCCCCTCCCCTCTCTGCTCCCGTAACCCCGCCTACAAAAGATCGTTGTGTGCGTTTTAAGCAAGCGTCAACCTCTGGGTCTCAAACTATGAAGCCCATGCAGAAGTGTTATAAACTGCAATTCATCGGGGCACTGGTGGCCTAGCAGTTTGGGCGCCCCACGTATAGAGGCCACGGTCCTCGTCGCGAAGGTTGCCGGTTCGACTCCCGACTGGTCGACCGTTTTCTGCATGTCCTCCCATGCTCTTTGCACCCTGCATTTCCTGTCTCTCTTCAACTATCCTATCATTAAAGACAAAAATGAAGAATCAAGAATCCTCTTGAGGCTGGCTGCAGAAACACCAGAAACCACATAGACATGAATGTGAAAAAGACAATCTTTGCAGCATTAATAAACATGTTTACAGCCTGGTTCAAAAAACGGCTTGGCCCTAAGAATCTAATCTCTCTATCGGCACACACTGTACGGGGGGTGAATTTATTTCTAACGTGACGGTTCAGAAGATATTAGGATTACAAGTTTTTGCCCAAATAAGGACATGACTGACTTGACTCCCGGACGGGAACACATAGCTGTTGGCTAGGAGGCTCAAACTCCGCCCCTTTACGTCACACTCTGCCTGGTTGAGTTCAGCATTTCCAATATGGCTGCCGCCGTCGATTGGCTTCAAAACAGCTCTCAGGAACAGATGGGTGACGTCACGGATGCTACATCCATATTTTATACAGTCTATGGCTCTACGAGGAAGTAGTGGCTTCCCAGCCAATCAGGGCGACATAGTGGGGGCCGCCACTCGACCAATCAGGACAGAGGGTCAGGGAGTAGCTCTGATTGGTCCGTGATAACGGGAAAGAGGGGAATAATAACATTGCTTGATACAAAGGCTTTGGAAAACACAGAGATTTCGCCATTATCTCAAATTACTTCACTTACAGATGAGTGCTGATTAGTATTATGACCTTTTCTCCAAACCCAGCAGAAAACAAGTACAGTTTGTTACAAAGCTGCTGTTGGTAGGAATGGTAGTTTGGTCTCGTTTGAGAAAAGATCATGCAACAAAACGATCTCTTGCATGACTCTGAGCTGATTTATTGGAAACACATGACATATATCTCAGACCGTGGGATGTATCAGTGTTCTGTTGCACAAAGAATGAACGCTTCAGCTGTCTGAGATTGATCTTAGGAATGTTTGAGAAAGGATCATGTTATAGGATGATCTCTTGCAACCACCTGTGTGCTGTCTTGAGTCTTTCCTGGAGGCTGATGCTAAAGATCGACACCTGATGGATCTGCTGCAACAAGAGCAGAGGTTGCATTTGGATATCTGTGATCCAGTGATTTATTCACTGTTTCCTGCTACACAGAATGTAATCATGTAAACAATGCATGCATGTGATGATTTAAAAACACGGACTGTAGTTCTTTGGTTTGTATTTTTGTTCTCCAGATGCTGCAACACCGTCTCAAAGGGTTAAAGCCGAACTCGGCTGCACACAGACTCTCTCTGCTTCTCCGTCCTCGTTGTATTTTCCTGAGATTGTCTGAGATTTACAGTTCTGCAGAAGCAGAGAGAGAGAGAGAGAGAGAGAGAGAGAGAGATAGGCCTTTTATCAGCCGACATGCTGTTCTCTGTGGAGAGCTGCTGCAGCTTCTTTTTTTAAGACGCCGCTGAAGCACCAATTGTGGGTTTTTGATCCTGACAGGGACTGGATTAACGGGAGGGAAACCCGACCAAATGTCAACACTGCAGTCTTTTTAAAACCCCCCGACGCCCTGGATGCTACACTGGCGTGGGAGTCCTGCAGGGTTAGACCCAGGCAGGCACAGAAACAGGCCTGTTATAATCCCTGGAAAGCGTTCTGCTCTCTTCCTGGTTGAGTTATTTTTATGTAGGTGCATAAAAAAAAAGGATCCACCCTATAATTATGTTTATATTTTCACATTATGTGTCCACGCACGAGCGAGAGCTAACGGTTTGCTTGTATTCGAAGGCCCATCCGTTCCTCGTGTGTGTGTGTGCGTCTGTCCTGCTGTTGGATCGATCCTCTTGTGACCTGAGGCGTAGAAACAAGAGGACAAGGAGGAGGAAGTAACAGGAGACTCTAGGACCAGAAGAGAGTATCTGTGATGGAGGAAGGGGGAGGATGAGGAGGAGGAGGGTGTTCTGGGTCCGGGATGAGCGAGGGAGCAGGAGAGGTCAGGGGCACAGTAGAAGGAAGCAGTCCATTAGTTTGACTCACACATTAAGAGACATCCTGCGCCCTCAGGCCTCCCTCTTTTCTGGTTCATCCTCGGTATAGAAAAGTTGTGCGTGTGTGTGTCTGTGTTTCTCACAGCGGGGGACGTTACACAGCTCTCTGCACAGAAGAGAGAGAGGCTGCGAGAAAGATGCATTTTGCCTTTTGTTTTCCAGTCCTCGCAGCTCTAAACGCCGCTGCAGATAATACACGCTGACAACAGCCCATGCTAATTTCACTGCATCTGACCGAACTGCAGCGTCACATGTTTGGGTTCAAGTCCTGATGTTTTGAGAGGAGGGGAACACAATGCTGACAACACTGGCTGTGTTTGCATGCACCAAACTGGAGCGCCCCATCAGAGTCGACAATTCAAAGCTCAGTCAGAGGAGAAAAAAAAACCACAGAGTGGATTAACATTTCTTTGAGTCATATCTCTGCATGCTCTCTCTGCAGAGGGCACCAGCATGGGAGGATGTAAAGTTTATAAAACGAGCCTCCGGTTCATCGTTAGAGTTCTCTATAGGGAGGAATGATCAGCAGAGGTCTCAGACCCACAGATAAAAAACTGATTACACATTTAACAAAGACTTTCAACGTCTGGTTATTTCTGCAGAGCTCGTCTGTGAGGCTTTACGAGCTCAGTTACTGCTCAACTTCATGTTATGATAAAACAAAAAACAAGACACACATGTAGGACATAATGGAGATAAATAAGTAAATAAGAATAAAAGAAAGATGCTATAATCAAATATATATTGAGTCATACAAAACGAGAAAGGAAAAAAAGACGAACTAACAACACAAGACAAAAGGTAACATCAGCATGTTACAATGTGGGATGTTGGCAGCTCTAAAAACACAAGTGTCATCTGAGACGCCGTTAGGAGGGTTCAAGTGCAATGCGAGGTGGCCTAACACGGGACTTCTACCAGATCCATGTCCGGTCCGTCTCCGATCCGCTGCGGTCCGGCTCCGTGCTCCCTTGTCCATGAACACCCACCGGTTGCGTTTTCAGAACGCAGCAAAGATCGGGACCTCCGGACAGCTGGAGTCATGTAACCGAGGTTTTCCCTGCTGTAATCACTGAATCAAGGATTCTCCTCCTCCTCCTCTCCTCATCCATGTTGTCTTTCTGGTCCTCTGAAAAACCTCTGACCTGTTGACTCCAGGCCTGGCTCCGCTCATCATGGCTTTGGTTTGTTGTTGTAGTTAAGTGAAATACGACCTGGTGATAACACAGAGTGTTTTGGTGAAACCTGACTTCCTGTCCCGCTCCATCTGCTCTGTTGAGATTGATGCGTCGTGCTCCGGCATCCAGCAACAATAGAAGTCTTGTGTATCTGATCCGTTGCGTTCCGACCTGCCGGATCAGACGGAGCGGATCCAGTGGAAGTTAACACATTGACTAGAATAGCAACCATCAGATCCGGAGCTGTGACAGATCAGAGACAGACCGGACATGGATCTGGTGGAATTTGGCCTTAAGAGGGAGGTATGTTGGAGGAGGTCGTCCATTTGTCCAATTAAGAGGCTTCCATATTTTCAAATCTTTCCAAATGCAAAACATTCCCCAAATCTTTAAGCTATTGCTGAAATGAAGGACTTGCTTCTGACTTCCACATTTGTAAAATAAGGTGTTTAGCCAACGATGTATAAGGAAATAGATAACAAAAATATTTATGAATGCATGAGTTAGTGTCTACTGAACCAAAGATAGTTTGTTCGTTTCTCTGGAACAGCAATAATGTTCCTGGGTCAATTTGACCCGGGGCATATTCAATTTATCCAAAAGTGTCAGAACCCCCCAAAATATCCCAATACACATTTTTTTAAATCTAATTTTTAACTCCATTACTAAACATTTAAATCAAGATTTGGTGCATTGGTGTTCTTTAATCCTCACAGATCATGGTTCAGTGAGGATAACTCTCTCATTATTCATTATTATTAATGTTAAAACTTTTTTAATGTACATTGGAAATCCCTGAATAAAAATGCAATAGTTTTACATGACAGATTTTTGTTTATTTTCTTTTTCATTTAAATTATTATCATTTTTTTATGAAGTGATGTTAATAACTAACACGACTCCTCTTCTGTCACATGCTGACCAGATTTTTCTGCTGCATTTAGCTGGTTTGGAGGTCAAATATGGCTTAAAATAGACTTTAAAAAGGGTCAATTTGACCCACAACATAACAGGAGGGTTAAATACTCTTGATATATAATCAAACACAAAGTTCCAGAAGGAGTCTAATTCAGGGCAAGACCAAAAATGAGGGGCAAGTGTTCCAGTGTATTGTTTACATTTATCACAAAGCGTGGAAGTGTTAGGATACATGGCATGAAGTCTGTGTTTAAATTGTATCAAGGTGTGTCTGGCATTAATGGAGCTGTGGTGTATGTTAGAGATTATTCTCTCCTGTACCTCTGCTGAGATTGAAGAGTCAAGATCAAGTTCTCATTGTGTTTTAAAGTTTGTTATCAGACTTTGTCACATGGGACTGTAAAACATGATAAAAGAAAGAAACTGATCCTTTTGCCTCAGGATCATGTCTCAGAATATTGTCCAGTATGAGCTCTGAGAAAATTCCTGATTTGCAGGTATCTGTAGAACTGTGTTGCTGGGAGCCCATGCATCCCATGAAGCTGTTGGAAAGACACACATTTGCCACTCTGGTATAAATCCTTAATAGTAACAATGTTCTTGTCTTCCCACATATGAAAGGTTGGGTCTGTGAAGGCTGGAGAGAACTCTGCTCACCATCATAACCAGCTGATTAAAATCCTTACTTTTGGTGCATTAGAGATGTTGGTGATGTGATGGTGAAGGTTCCCAGGAGTGTAAAGTTTCTGCTCGCAGGAAACATAAAACTGCAACACTCAGACTGAATATTTCCTCATGCACGCCGCTCTTTAAATAACAGAGTGCATGTTAAGAGTATAACGCCACCGTCACAGGCCGTTGAGAGATTCTGCGGTGAAGCACAGAGTCTGTCATCGTTCGTTAATGGAGCCAGAAATGAGAGTTAATATGACTCAGCTGAACGGATCAATGGCCTCCCTGTCCTCGGTGTTTGGACTCACTGTGGGTTTAACAATGGACGTCCTCCTACAGCATGCGTCTCTGCAGAGCTGCTCTCTGAATCCAATGAATTACCCTCTGCATACCTCACGGCCCAGAGGACACTCACAGGGGCTGCACAGAGACTGACGTCGTTAGATTTAGTGTGTGTGTGTGTGTGTGCGTGTGTGTGTGTGTGTGCGCCCAGCCCTTACATGTGTGTGCTCATGGAGTGAACTGACGTCAACCTGTAATCCACGGGGAGTGAACTACCTGCAGGTTGGCCGCTCCACTGCTGCGTCCTGCAGCTTGAAATTATGCTAATGATGAGAGGAGTTCATCAGCCTCTCTCGTTCCCTCTCTCCTCTCCCTCAGGAGGAGAGGAGTGTTTGGTTTTGGCGAGGTGCTGCTTAGTTAATTATGTATTTTTATTTCAACTGAGGTTATGTGTGTTTATACGAACACAGCCATGTCTTTGTTATGTCTTCAAATCTGGAACGATATCAGGTCATTTTAAATGTTATAACAGAGAGAGTAACGTTGGTGTTCCACTGTTTTGAACTTCTGGTCCTTCAGTTTTTATTGTTCAGTGTTTTCTAGCAGGAGTCCAAGTATCCTCAGAGGTGTTGTCTTCTCAAAAACAAACAGGCTCAGTATCAAAAACCAGTAAAAACACAGAATTTGAGTTTGAACTACAAAAAAACAACATTTACTCGATTTCTAGTGCCCTCATCGTTTAAAGGGAAGTCTAAATTTAACTTACTGACTATTTAAAGGTTAGAGAACACTCAGAAAACAGGTCTACATTGAACAAAGCTAAACACAGGAAGTCACATTGGTAAGCAGAGTAGCGATGAGCATTTCAAGCCAAAATACTATTCGATAATCTGGCATTTATTCTACGATTACTCGTAATCCAGCTCTCTGACGGCAGGTTTGAAACGTCAAGTTGAGACACTTGTTGCGCTGCAGGCGGAGACAGTTTTGTGTTCTCACAGAAAAATGCCATGAAAGGACTGTATTGCACATTTACAACGGTCCTTGAATGCACCTCGCAGCGACAGAGGCACTGGACAGACAGTCAGATCACGGCACTCTGAAATGCATCTGCATCTTTGATGACGAGGAGTTGATCAAAACTTACTGAATGTGTCTGATGTTTCACCAAACAAAATTAAATCAAGCTGTAGATGCAGAGCTTTTTACCGTAACCACGGCAACAACATCAAACATCAAATATTAAACAGACGTCCCCCGGTTGTGTCTTTGTCACTAACGCACACCGGGGGGTAAAAATCCTCAATGAAGATGAGACGGATGCATGGAGGTGAGGAGAGCTGGTTCATAAAGCACACCTGCTGCAGGTAGAGACCAAGCTAACACTGAGCCCCTCAGATAAGAACTCTAGTATCTATAAATAACAACGTTGTCATGGTCACTTGTCCTGCCCGCTGTCCCCTCTCTTCACCCGTTCTCCCTGCGTGTTTTGAAAACTGCCGATCAAGTGAGGACTTACGTTTATGTTCCAAAGAAGTCGAATTGATGAGAAAACCGATGACGTACAGGAGCTGAGGTTAAGGTAATTGGTAAATTTTGTGCTGATTGTATAAAATTGCAAGGCGGCGCAAAAATCACGCTGATTGGTTGAATTTGCGGTGATGGTTACGATCGCGAAATCGCAACTCCCTGGAGGGACTGTTAAGGGGGCGTGTCCACTGCAGCTGTTTTTTGGCAGCACCTGTTTCCTATGCAAACACTGTGTGATTCAGCATTTTCAGCACTCGGCGCCCTCAGCTTCAGCTGGTTTTAGTCGCAGTGCTCTCAGTTGAAAATATTTCAACTTTTGGAACACCGCCGTGTTTGTTTACATCCAGGTAGTAGAGCTTTAGAGCGTTTCATTTTATCCCTTGTCTCTGCAGACGTAGCACCTCCAGAGGTGTCGTGAGCTGAGTTACCTCTTAAATGAGCTCAGCATGAGTCCTGCTTCTCTGCTTCTTTAAAGGTTAACATCTCTCAAATGTTTAATTTTCACAAATTTAAATGAGAGCGCTGAATTTTCTACAAAGGTTTCCCTCTCAAGATCAGAAGGACGCTGCTGAGGCACTGCTGCACCAAAAATCTGAGTTATAAAACTCTCTCTGGTCAGGAGATGTGCAAACAGAGTTTTACTTTATTTAGCACTAAGTCTCTATGCAACTTCAGGAAGTGTAGAAGGTATCTGAGCAGAAGACGACTCAAGGCCGATCCAAACATCTCTGATTTCTAACAGGAGAGGAACAGCAGCGTGAAACACCAGAGCGATCCACTCAGATTAAAAGAGAGGCAGCTTGGTGACACAGAAAACTCTCTACATACCTCACTAACCCATTAATCTGGCTTCTTAGTGCACCCCTCGGGGGCCCCTGCAGACCCGGGGCTGTGGGTCAGTGGGTTAACTGTTCTTTGTTTACACACTGGAGTGAGTTTCATACGACCAAAGACGCTCTGCTTCTAGAAAACACTCGGTTTGACTAGCTTGTGCTTCTGTTTGTGTTCTGCTGGTTTCATCTCCTCAGTGTGTGAGATGTGTGTTTGTGTCTTCAGTGTGTGTTTGTCTCTTCAGTGTGTGTGTTTGGCAGAGATGCTCAGGCTGCAGACACGCGGACGTTCCTTCTTCCTCTAACGAGCTCTGTTTAGCTGCAGCCTAATAAATCCATTTTAATTGGGAGTCAACTGCACAGCATCCAATTAGAGAATGTCTTTTCAGTCATAATGCTGCAACAATGTGCTGCTGCTGATGACTGAATGAGGTCCAGGCCTCTGGGGGATACACACACGCACACACACACACACACACACACACACACACACACACACACACACACACACACACATGCATGCTTCAGTCTCTGGGGACGGCGCCCGTGCTGTGTGTGGGTTTATGTTTCATGATCTTAAACCTCTCTGCGGGGTGTGGAGAGGAGAAAATCTGCTGAAAGGAAGGTTCCAGCACGCACAATTACACACAGATGATATAGCAGAGAGATCTCACACTCCACACCACTGAAATATTTATCCATCCTCATCAAGATGAAGGGAGGAAGAAAAAAACACCCCGAGCCGACCCTGTCAGCGCTCCATGGGCAGAAGAAGAGGCTCGTTGAGCCTCTTTAGAAGAACAAGCTCTGCCGGAGTCGCTCTGTGCCGCAGCTTCAGTCAGATTAGGGTTTTTATGAATTCTGAGACGTCAGATTTCTTACAAAGTTCAGAATATGTCTGCCTGTTTCTGTTAGAGTCGTGATTCTGAATAAGAGCAGAACAGGGTGAAACATATGTCGTTCTATCTGCAGGATTCTTCTCTTTTTTTACAACACATGCAAAGTTTTTAGAGCTGACAGGAAGTCAAACACGGTGCAAAGACCCTGGCTTTGCTAAATGCAGATTTGCATGAATCCTGGATCACCAAGAGTACTTTACAATACAGATTCAATATTCAAACATCTTTTTATGTTTTAAACAGTCATGTATGAATAAAAAATATGTAAAAAAATATACTAAATATATACATACATACACGCATACACATAAAATAACATAAATACAAAATATAATAATAAATAAAATAATTTTGTAGACGTACTTAAACCAAGAGCATCTTATTTTTGTTTTCAAGATTTGTTTTTATTGGCAAAATGCAAACTTTACAATACAGGTTCAATATTCAAATATCTTTTTATGTTTTAAATGGTCATATGTTTGTATATATATATATATATGTTACAAAATAAGAATAAAATAATAATACTAAATATACATACATACACGCATAAACATCAAATAAAATTAATACAAAAGATAATGATAATGAATACAATAATTTTGTAGATGTACTTAAAGCTGGGGTTGGCAGTCTTGGAAAACTAGCATGAATTTGAATGTAGCATTTCCTCAGGACTCCGTCTAACCCCTCCCCTCCTCCCTCAGAACTCCTCCAAAACGACGCCCCCCCCCCCCTCCCCCCCGCTCACATGCACGAGCGCCGCTGACTTGCGACCATATGATGGTGACTGATTCAAAACCGGTCCTCACCAAAACATTCTCATAGTGAAAGTTAAAAACACAAACAAACATGGCTGCTGTTAGCACTCACAACTGTCATGCTAGCATTATCCTGTTGTACTGGTGACACGATATCAGGAGAAAAGTTATAACACATATATAACACTGTAACAGCTCTACTGTTTGTTAAATCTGTTCAGTGTAGATGTTCTTAATTCCTACAGTGTTGACGGTCAGTGAAGGCATCAGGAGAGGTGTAGAGTGTGTGAGCGGGAGAGAGGAGAGACAAGACGAGAAGTTCTTCATTCATTCAAACATTGATTGTTGTTTTGTTGGTTGTCGTGGTAACGGCCGACAGTGACCGGTTATTTAAGATCAACGTGTTCACCAATCGGCTCGTCATCCCTACAGCGTCTGGACGGACGCTACAGTACATCTACATTTCTTTAGGACTTAGTAAATGTCATTAATTCTTCTGCTTGTCAGAGCCCCCGTGGTGAGAGCTTTTTAGACTCTGATCCGGACTACAGTCCTGAGCAAAGCACCTCATCGGGTCAGAGGGGACAGGCCCGAGGTCGAGCGAGAGGGGCAGTCAGTAGAGTCAGGGGAAGCAGAGGCAGGGGACAGAGACTCAGAGTGCACGCCGGGGAAATGTACGCTCTGCAGGAGGCGGGCAGAACAGCAGGACAGGATTTGAATGGTTTAAAATTTTGGCACCCAAAAAAGGCTGATTGGTTGGTGTTTTCCCAGGTTTACTCCGGCTGTAGATAGCAGCTTTTCTTCGCTCTTTTTTAAGAACACATTATGTATTAATTACCATCAGGACATGAAGATCATTTTAACCAGGAGAACAAAAAGTGGATCTAACTCTGAACACCAACCCCAGCTTTAAAACAACAGCAACTTATTTTACGTTAAGTGGACACTTGAAGAACTGCAGTTTTTAGCACTTCCCCATTTGCTTCAATTCTCACAGCTTTTTTTTTTTATTATTGGACATGTTAAACAATACAATGACAAACACTACAGACATGTGCTTCAGACAAATCAAATACTCCAAGAGACAAGGAAGAGGAAACAAAGAAAAAACAAAAACTAAATGTGGGACATATAACTTTTGTTAATATATAAATTAAAATATATGCAATATCTCAGACACTAAGAAGGACATCCTCTCCAAAAACTCATTAAAAAGGTTCTACTGTTTTATTACCTTTTTGTTATCAATCAATTCAAAGGATTCAAAGTAAAGTTCTTTAGTTCCTGTAAATAAACTGGGAAACAGGGGATGCATTTTTTCAGTTTACATTTGTGAATATGAAATTTACCATAAATTATCATTAAATTCACAATAAATTCCAGGTCTCTATTAACATGTTTAAAATACATTATAACAGCCTCACAATCAATCATAGATGTATAAGAAGTATTGTGCAGCAGATATCCTGTCATTTGGGACCAGAGAGTAGTGGTCAGTTCTTGCAGCTGAAGGTTGCAGCTTGGTCCCATCATATGTCACCACAGGATCTGCTTGTGATTGGCTATCACAGTAGGAATGATCAGCTGGAGTTTAGATTTGTATGGTTTTATCCACTCACAGGCAGGCGCTGGTGTAAACAAAGAAGATATTTTAATGATGAGGTAAGGATGAAGTTATTAAACAAACATTCAGAAACCTACATTTTCCTGTGATTTAAATTTAAATTTAAAAAACATGAATAAAAGTAAAGATAACTTGGTCCCAGAGAGAATCTACCACGCTGTTATTTCCTGTATGCATGGTTAAACAATTCATTTCATTTTTCAAATTCAGCAAATCTCAAGGTCAGCCTTTTTCACTTGCGCAATATTTCTAAAATTAGACACTTCCTATCTCAGAGCGACGCAGAAAAACTAGTCCATGCATTTGTTACCTCCAGGTTAGATTACTGTAACTCCCTCTTATCAGGCTGCCCCAATAAGTCTCTAAAGATTCTTCAGCTAGTTCAAAACGCCGCAGCTCGAGTACTAACTAGAACTAGGAAGAGGGAGCACATCTCTCCAGTGTTAGCTTCTCTACACTGACTCCCAATAAAATGTAGAATAGAATTTAAAATCCTTCTTTTAACCTACAAAGCCCTTAAAAATCAGGCACCCTCGTATCTTAAAGAGCTCATCGTGCCCTATTACCCCTCTAGAACTCTACGCTCCCAACATGCAGGCTTGCTAGTTGTACCTAAAATCTCTAAAAGTAGTATGGGAGGTAGAACCTTCAGTTATCAGGCCCCTCTCCTTTGGAATCATCTACCAGTCAGGGTCCGGGAGGCAGACACCCTCTCTACTTTTAAGAGTAGGCTTCAAACTTTCCTTTTTGATAAAGCTTATAGTTAGAGCTGGATCAGGCTTGGACCAGCTTTTGTCATGCTGCTATAGGCCTAGACTGCCGGGGGAACTGGCACACTGACACACTGGGATCCTAGCTCACCTTCTTCCCCCCAACCCCCTCATCACTTACTTTAACTCTGCCTGTCCCATTAAAGTTACTAACCATAGACCTTTCTGGAGTCCCTGAGCTCCCTTGTCTTGTAGATTCCTCTGAGCTGCCGTAGACGTCCTCCTGCTGCGGACGATCTGGACTCCAGCGGCAACAGCTTCTACGACTCGTCTCATCACTATCACTTCTCTCTCTTACTCCCCTCTATCTGTCTTTCCAGACCCAACTCAGTCGAGGCATGATGGCTGTCTAACATGAGTCTGGTTCTGCCTGAGTTTTTCCTCACCACTGTAACTAGCTACATACTGTGATGTGCAATGCTCATGATGGATTAAGGTGGGGTCAGACTGAGTCTTACCCTGTCTTGGTGTTGGGTCTCTGTTCATAATTTGACATAGAGTGGTCTAGACCTGCTCTGTTTGTAAAAGCGTCTTGAGATAACGTTTGTTGTGATTTGGCGCTATACAAATAAAGATTGATTGATTGATTGATTGATTTAAAGCTCCTTTGAGGGACTTTCAGTTAATGTGGAGTTTGGCGCCCCCTGTGGACAAAGCAGTAACTCTTGCTTTTGCAGATTTTGTGCTTTAAAACAAAAAAAACCTCAGCCTGCTTTCTTTAATAGTGAAATGTTTAAGTTATAGGGAAGTTTTGCAGTGGAAAATGTTTTAAAAAGTTGTTTTTGTAGCTTGAATCAAACACCTACCCCCCTGGCAGCAGCTTCAGGCATCAATATTGAAGTTGTAGAAATAACGTGTGTCGTCGTCGCTCATGTTCTTGTTTGCTTTTGTGGGACATAAAGACGCATCGCTGTTAAGTTAAACCTCTTTCATAACTAGTTAAAAACTCCTTACTGGAGCTTTAAAGTCAGAGATCTTCCCTGACTGACTCTCTTCTTGTCACAGTTTCTTTATCAGTGCAGATGAAGGTCGTTGCGTATTCACGGCAGCATCTCAGCATACTCAGATCAGCCGCCCAGAGACTTCCTCTCTCTTCCTTCATCCCTTTCTCGTTCACACACGAGGAAGAAAGAGCATCTGTGACACCTGACCTTTTTACTGATATACTAATCAGTCATGTTCTGCAGCTGAGGAGGAGGAAGAGGAGGAGGGTTCAGAAAATCGATGTTTGGTTCTATCGGCGCTGAAGCTACTTCTCCATCCTCTCACAAAACTTCTCTGCGGGCTCGTCCCTCCGGCCCGGAGTGAGTTTGGTGTTCTCCAAAGTTTGTTCCAGATCTGAGCTGCTGGAGCACATTACTTGTGACAGCTCTCTTTTGGGATCGTCTGGAAATGTTCTCTCTCAGGAAACTGAACTTTCTGTCTGCAGGATCTTAATTTGCTCGGCTGGAGAGAGAGGGAGAGGGAGAGAGAGAGATCCCAGAGAAAGTGTCTGTCCGAGTTTATAATTCTCTTCTCAGGAGGACTGTATCTGTAACAAGATACTTCTTAAAAATCACACAGTTTCAGCTTGATGAAGTTATCTGGTCCAAGTTTCACACTCGGTTCTATTTATCGTCCTAAAGTCTGATATGAGAATTTCCTGACCGAGCTTTTTGGACTCATAAAGTGAGACATTAAAAATATATTGATACAGACTCTGCAAGTCACAATCTACTGCTGATAAAGTGATCATGAGGCTTTATATGACTGATGTTATCAGGTTCTGCGTGATCTTTGATCTCATATGGCGATAAAACCGTCCAAAGTACCTTGATGGAGCTGACTTTCATTTTCATTATATAACAGTTTGTTCATCATTTGATAAGGGAGGGTACGATTAAAACAGACGCTCAAATATACATTTATTGTGTTTGAGGATTGAGGAAAGAGGAGAGGATTTAGTAGAAGTTAAATGTTTTCACTGGATCAGTGCTTTAAGGAACAGTTTATAGGATCTGTTAATAATTTGGACAGTAAGAAAACAAACAAACGAAACGCCAAAAACAGGAAGCAAAGGAGCGTTTCTGTGCAGCACAATGACAGAAAGTGTCTCTGCAAAGATGCAACTTTTGCATATCTATGAATTTGGCAAGATATAAATGTGCAGCTGCGTGCAGAAAGCCTGGGATTTTAAGGTTTCTCTTGCATCTGGAAGTGGTGTCAGGAACCAAGATCAAGGCCAAACCAGACTCAGCTGTTTCCCTCTCGTCCTGCAGACAGACCTGTTAGAGCAAAGTTCCATCTGATATGTGTCCGGTCCGTCTCTGATCCGTCACAGCACCGGACCTGATAGCTTTCTATCCTAGTCAATGTGTTAACTTCCACTGGATCCGCTCTGTTGCGTTCAGGCTGCATCAGATACACAAGACTCTTGGCCAGGAAGTCAGGTTTCACCAAAACAAAATGAAAACATCCGGTTAATTTTCAGAATAAAACACTCTGTGTTATCACCAGATCGTATTTCACTTAACTACAACAACAAACCAAAGTCATGATGAGCGGAGCCAGGCCTGGAGTCAACAGGTCAGAGGTTTTCAGAGGACCAGAAAGACAACATGGATGAGGAGAGGAGGAGGAGGAGGAGAATCCTTGATTCAGGGATTACTGCGGGGAAACCTCGGTCACTTGACTCCAGCTGTCTGGCTCAGTTCTGAAAACACAGCCGGTGGGTATTGAGGGATGATAGAACACGGAGCCGGACGGCAGCGGATTGGACACGGATCTGGTGGAACATTGGACTTCAACCCCCCAAATTCAGACCTTTTTAAACATGCGTCCTGATGTAGCTCTTTCAACGTCCTTTCAGCCTGTTTATCAGCATTAAATTGGGGGTTATAGCGCTGTAGGAAGACAGATTTCTGCAGACTTTAGAATGACTTACAGTGAAACTGAGACTCAGTAGAGACAGGTGCTGCACAGCTGAACCTGAACACTGGCTCTGATAGCTAACAGGTCATCAAACTGGGCTCTGGTCAGCCTCAGATAGCAGGAAGAAGCAGGAGAGTCATCCAGATGTAGCTCATGAAGGAGGAGGGATGTCATGAGCCCTCATTTGACAACTTTTTGACTTTGGATGTATCTGAAAGGGAGACTCTCTTCATACTGGGTGTAAACCAACAGCAGACAACATGTAGTGATTAAATCTGTCTTCTCTTTTAGTCCAAACTCACCTGAAGCCTTTAAAGTAACACCGCTCCTGTCAGGAGACGGTCTGAGATCTTAAACCAGCTCTCTTGTCTCGCCTTAAGCTGGAAGAAGCCCCTGATTTAAAAACCAGAACCTCCTCACACATGTGAAACTCTTCTCCTCCACACACTGCTTTAAATGTGTGAGCGTGCATGTCAGAGTTTGCGGCCACAGCAGGTTTCTGTCAGCTAATGAGGCCGAACAGTTCCTCCATTGATGCATTATTTATGTCTTATTTCCCTCCTGACCCGGCGTGTGTGTGAGCTTTTCCCACAGAGGTGTCAGGTGTGTTTAATGAGATTCAACAGGAGCTTCATCACACACAAACACACCCAGGAACTGTGATATGAGTATCTATCAAGTCTAAGTATGACATCACGGTTGCCTAAAGTGACTTCAGCGGTTTGTTGGATTCGGGGATGAAGTTGCCAGACGTCGCTGCTGCAGCCTGTAACATCTCAGCTCTATTTTTCTTCTCCTTCCTCATGTTCTCAGTTTGTTTTCTCAGTCCGTCTGCCGTTCATTTGGAGCCTTTTTTTAAAATCTAAACCAATTTCCATGCCGCATGCCAAAGCAAACACCGTCACCTGGGTTACAGCCGGGGCCTCGCGGAAAAACACCCGCCGCCACGCTGCACACGAGGAAAAGACATCTCGCCTTAAAAACCCTCCAGACTGCTTTTAGATTTAATGTCACTATAACGTCAGCCTGCACGGAACATTACACGTTACTCTGTGGAGCTGTTTACATCGCTCTGATGAGAGGTGAGGGCTCTTGTGATTGGGCTTAATGCTGAGCATGTGCTCCCTGTCACAGTCAGACCTTTACTCTAAGAGGAAAAGAAGACGAAGAGGAAGGTTAGATTTTAAAGTCTGAGTGCTCCTGTGCTGAAAAAGAGGAGGGTTAGATGTCACAGGAATGTAAAAACAGTCATGTTTTGACTCTTGGATTTAGTGGAAGCACAGAATCACAAGAACCTGGAGCCAGTATCTCCGTCTGTGGTGTAATGAGATCTGAGAGACCGTCAGGTGCTGGTTTCAAGGCCAAACTCTGTGCTGCATGTAGAAGAGCTTTGTCTTTAAGGCAGAATCACTGGCAGGAGTTTATAATTTTATTCAATACTTTTATGTTTTCATATTTTTATACTTTTATATTTTTTATATTTTATTTTACATTTTATGATATATTTTCATACCTTTATTTATTTTATATTTCAGAATTTTGATTGTTTTAATATTTAATAATTTTTTTGTTTTTATTCTTCCAACATTTTTTATTTAGTTTTATTTTCATTTTTGGAAAAGTGCAATAAAAATAGATTATTAATCTTATACTATAATTACTATTTTTATTATTGTCTATTGTTATTTATTTATTTATCATTATAATAATAATAATAATAATAATTATTATTATTATTGTCTATTGTTATTTATTTATTTATCATTATTTATTATTATTATTATTATTAATTATTTATTTATTAATTTTGTATTTTTTTATAATGAGTCCCTTGTGATGTGTTTGATGCTGCAGCTTCCCAGCATTAAATTAATGTGATAAGTTACAGACTAACATTAGTTTTGGACATCAGTGCATGGCCCAGTAGTTGCAGTTGGCAGTCTGTCAAAAGAGCAAATTTAACATCATTGCATCCCTAATTCAAACCAAATCATGAGCTGCATGTCATTTATAATTGAACTCTAGGTGCCAGAGAAAAATCTAGATTCAAGTTCATATTTTGAACAAATTTTCTATAATCTGAAGTAAGAATCTCAAAGCCTGGAGGAACTCTTCCACTCAACCTTACAGTGAACTCTGTCTCATCCTGACACCAAGCGGTAACCTCAATGTGCAGAGAAACATGAAGGGATCGAGGACGCTTCCTTGAGGCACACCAGGCTTAACTGCAGTGAATTACTGAGGACACGTTCTCACACCGAGTCCTTTAAGATGAATAGAAGGGGAGCTGTTCCCTGCCTGTAGGCCTCTTTCTCACATAAGCAGGCTCATTGTCGGTGGCATGAAGGCCTGCAGGTACGCCGATGATATTTTTATCACTCCATTCAGCTGCGTTTCTAAAGATGTTTCTAAAGAGCTCCATCCCAGAGAACGGGGATTTCTCATCATCTGTGCCAGTAAAGGATAAACTGCTGCCTCACTCCACACCCGCACTAAAGGATGTCCTGGGAAGCATGCATTTATTCAATAAAGCTCTTTTCAACGAGGCAGGTCAATTAAGAACTAAATTGTCTTTACGACGCCAGCATGGGGGAACAGCTGGAGGTATGAAATGCTGCTCGGCTCGTCTGGTCTTTCTTGTTTTTAGTTTTCCTGAGTGGTAGACATTAACTTCTTGAAATGCTCTAGAAGTGATTGCATCTTAAAGGCCTTGCAGAAGTCTGGGTGAAATTTTAGCTACTTGAGTTAAACTCTAGGGGAAGTTTTGAGGCGTTCATGCACATGTGAATACAGCTGTTTAGCATTTCTTTAAAAGTGTCCTGTGTTTGGGTTTGCCTCCCATTTCACCACCCTTCCTGCTGCACCAATTGTGTTTGCATTTGGCTCTTCAGACACTTTCTCTGCAACAACTGAACTCATAAATCATAGCATATCAACTCTATTAATGAAAGGTAGCAGCTTAATGACAGAGTTGCTGCGTTATGGATAAAAGCATCACAGAGCCGCGCCCTGGAGCTGTCCTGAAGCGATCCGTGGGATTGGAATCAGGGCGATTTAGGATTGATCTTTGTTGGCTAAACACAGCCAGATCAGTTTATTATCCTGTGTTTTATCTGCTCAGGGTTTAATGTAAGCTTATAAAGAGTGAAAATACATGCAGATATCATGAAATGATCACGCTTGAATTCTGCAGAAGGGACACAAAGTGGGGCAAGAACTAATTGGACGCCTTCCCCTTTAAGTTAAAATAACAACACTTAAAGACAGGTGTTAAACCAGTAGATAAGAGCTGTAGCACAGGAACTTGTAACCCAATAAATTTGTGGTTTGTAGAAGATATTTATGAACTAACGTCTAAAACCTGCTGCGTGTTATTTCTAGAAAAACACTCTCCACTACAGTCCTTACCTGCAATTTCCCCAGGATGTGCCTCGTGAGGTTACGGCTGTGCTGCAAGTTTGCCCCGTCTGACGGCTTGCGCCCTGCTCAACATGACGTGTGTTTGGAGCGTAGTGCCAGCTCAGAGTAACCAGGATCATCTGGGTCCGGCATAGAGAGAACTACATACAAACAACAGGTTACAGAGCCTTTCTGTGGTTGAATCATTTGGAGAGTATGCCATTATTTTTGTGCTTAAATAATCACTGAGTATGCTGCAGAACTATTAAGTTTTGATTTTGTAGGTTTAGTTTAATATGAATAATTCTGCTCTATGTTGTTGTCCTGTTACCTTCTGACAGCGATCATCTTAAAGTCCTGTTACCTTCTGACTCAGTGATCATCTTAAAGTCCTGTTACCTTCTGACAGCGATCATCTTAAAGTCCTGTTACCTTCTGACAGCGATCATCTTAAAGTCCTGTTACCTTCTGACTCAGTGATCATCTTAAAGTCCTGTTACCTTCTGACTCAGTGATCATCTTAAAGTCCTGTTACCTTCTGACTCAGTGATCATCTTAAAGTCCTGTTACCTGTTACCTTCTGACATAGTGATCATCTTAAAGTCCTGTTACCTTCTGACAGTGATCATCTTAAAGTCCTGTTACCTTCTGACAGTGATCATGTTAAAGTCCTGTTACCTTCTGACTCAGTGATCATCTTAAAGTCCTGTTACCTTCTGACACAGTGATCATCTTAAAGTCCTGTTACCTTCTGACAGTGATCATCTTAAAGTCCTGTTACCTTCTGACTCAGTGATCATCTTAAAGTCCTGTTACCTTCTGACACAGTGATCATCTTAAAGTCCTGTTACCTTCTGACAGTGATCATCTTAAAGTCCTGTTACCTTCTGACTCAGTGATCATCTTAAAGTCCTGTTACCTTCTGACACAGTGATCATCTTATAGTCCTGTTACCTTCTGACACAGTGATCATCTTAAAGTCCTGTTGTAGTCGCCCTGGATCACAGATATCTGGCTGTTTGTAGCTTAAATCCATAATCGATGAGTATTTCTGATCTAAACGATCTTTAAAAGGATTGGGAGCTCGTATTTGGTCTTTTATTTTGAAATTGGGAGGATGTTGCATGCACTCCTCGTGCCTGACTTCCTGTCCAGATCAGGGCTCTGCCGAAAATAGACTTGACTCGTATCTCTGGCGGCGTGGGGCACGCTCCCAAGATGGGGCTGAGACTCGCCGTTGCTCACCTGTGTACACATGATCATTGACTAGAATGGGAACGTATGAGCTGCACTGTGCGCGGCCCAGCTGATACGTGACGCTGCACATCCTGTGTACATTGGGGGTTAGTCTTGTTTGAGATGTGTGCATGTGAAAGTGTGCTGCCTCAAAAATCACCCCAGCCCTCAAAATCTCCTCAGTTTGATTCTTTTACAAACTTCTTCTTTTGTCTCTGCCGCGTCAGAAGAGAGTACTGCAGGGTCATTTTCGTCTCATCGATTTGATTTATCCCTCATTTGAATCGATTTTGAACAGCGTGAGAAGCTATTGTTTCATCCCTGAGGAGCTGAGATGAAAATAACCCGGTGTTTTGATTATTCTCTCATCTTTCTCTCCACTTCAGACTAAGTCTTGTTTTAATTTAACGATTCAAACACACACACAGCTTCAAGACATCTCTGTGTTGTATGTGCAATGATGTCCACACTGAGTGTGTGCATTCAGATGATTATGATATTGACCTTAAGTCAGCACTAGATGAAACACACTTTATGTATTTTATTGACTCTGTGATTGTTTTAATGTTGAACATGTTGTTTCCTCTGAACGGATGATTCGTGCTCCGAGAGAGAGAGAGAGACGACGTTTCATGAAGGAGTGATAAACTCTGATCACACCGCAGCTCACTGGAATCTAAAACAAGGCTTTATATTGATCAGAAGAAGGCTTAAACACACACACACACAGCCACACACACACACACACACACACAGCCACACACAGCCTGTAATGTGCGCCCTTGAGCCCGGGTTGTGATCATCTCATGCTTTATAGTTTAATAGCCGCAGACCGAGGCCAGAGGAGAGCGATTCATCATGCTGATGCAGACCACATGTCATCGCAGAAACACGCCACACACACTCACAGACGCTACATGCATGCTGATGCGTGACAGTACCATGAAGAAGATCCAGGTCTGTGTGCAGAGTGATCATCAGGTGGAACACGGGAAACACACTCACGGATATTTTGACAGACTCAGACGTAAACCACTTACAGCTCGGTGTAAATGATGTACGGAGGCTGCAGAGTGTGTGTGTGGGACTGATAATCAATACATATACATCACATGTCAATTAGTGCAGGGCATTCAAATGTTAATTTGTTGAAATATGAACCCTCTCAATTTCTTCTTTTGTGCAACAATCGACGTCAAACCTGACTGAGACGAGCCGCACATCCTCACGTTGAACCAGAATGATAACCAGACTTTAAAGCTAGGGTCGGTAGTCACGGAAAACTAGCATGAATTTGAATCTAGCATTCCTTCGGGACTCTGTCTAACCCCTCGGAGCTCCTTAAAACCGACACCCCCGCTCACATGCGCAAGCGCCGCTGTTGTTTACAGCCTGGTTAAAAAAATGAGTGTAGTCTGGATCGCTAATTTCTCGATCGGCACACACTGTACGGGGGGGAATTCCTTCATGACGTGGCAATCTCGACAATATTAAGATTACGAGTTTTCCATTATCAATCAATCAATCAATCAATCCTCAGGCAGAACCAGACTCATGTTAGACAGCCATCATGCCTCGACTGAGTTGGGTCTGGAAAGACAGATAGAGGGGAGTAAAAGAGAGAGAGAGGTGATAGAGATGAGACGAGTCGTAGAAGCTGTTGCCGCTGGAGTCCAGATCGTCCGCAGCAGGAGGACGTCTACGGCAGCTCAGAGGAATCTGCGAGACAATGGAGCTCAGGGACTCCAGAAAGGTCTATGGTTAGTAACTTTAATGGGACAGGCAGAGTTAAAGTAAGTGATGAAGGGGTTGGGGGGAAGAAGGTGAGCTAGGATCCCAGTGTGTCAGTGTGCCAGTTCCCCCGGCAGTCTGGGCCTATAGCAGCATGACACAAGCTGGTCCAAGCCTGATCCAGCTCTAACTATAAGCTTTGTCAAAAAGGAAAGTTTGAAGTCTACTCTTAAAAGTGGAGAGGGTGTCTGCCTCCCGGACCCTGACTGGTAGATGATTCCAAAGGAGAGGGGCCTGATAACTGAAGGTTCTACCTCCCATACTACTTTTAGAGATTTTAGGTACAACTAGCAAGCCTGCATGTTGGGAGCGTAGAGTTCTAGAGGGGTAATAGGGCACGATGAGCTCTTTAAGATACGAGGGTGCCTGATTTTTAAGGGCTTTGTAGGTTAAAAGAAGGATTTTAAATTCTATTCTACATTTTATTGGGAGTCAGTGTAGAGAAGCTAACACTGGAGAGATGTGCTCTCTCTTCCTAGTTCTAGTTAGTACTCGAGCTGCGGCGTTTTGAACTAGCTGAAGAATCTTTAGAGACTTATTGGGGCAGCCTGATAAGAGGGAGTTACAGTAATCTAACCTGGAGGTAACAAATGCATGGACTAGTTTTTCTGCGTCGCTCTGAGACAGGAAGTGTCTAATTTAAGAAATATTGCGCAAGTGAAAATAGGCTGACCTTGAGATTTGCTGAATTTGGGAATTGAAGGATAAATCTTGATCAAATAGGACTCCTAGATTCCTAGCCGAGGTGCTGGATGCCAGACTGATGCCGTCTAAGGTACTTATATTATTAGAAAAGGCACAGCTGACTTGATTTACAGGTGGGAACCATACACTGTATAAAATATTGACGTAGTATCCGTTACGTCACCCATCTGTCCCTGAGTGCTGTTTTGAAGCCAATTGACGGCGGCAGCCATATTGGAAATGCAGAACTCAACCAGGCAGAGTGTGACGTAAAGGGGCGGAGTTTGAGCCTCTTAGCCAACAGCTATGTGTCACCGAACGGGAGTCATGTCAGTCATGTCCTTATTTGGGCAAAAACTCGAATAAATCACTGGATCACAGATATCCAAATGCAACCTCTGCTCTTGTTGCAGCAGATCCATCAGGTGTCGATCTTTAGCATCATTCTCCAGGATAAACTCAAGACAGCACACAGGTGGTTGCAAGAGATCATCCTATAACGTGATCCTTTCTCAAACATTCCTAAGATCAATCTCAGACAGCTGAAGCGTTCATTCTTTGTGCAACAGAACACTGATACATCCCACGGTCTGAGATATATGTCATGTATTTCCAATAAATCAGCTCAGAGTCATGCAAGAGATCGTTTTGTTGCATGATCTTTTCTCAAACGAGACCTAACTACCATTCCTACCAACAGCAGCTTTGTAACAAACTGTACTTGTTTTCTGCTGGGTTTGGAGAAAGGGTCATAATACTAATCAGCACTCATCTGTAAGTGAAGTAATTTGAGATAATGGCGAAATCTCTGTTTTCCAAAGCCTTTGTATCAAGCAATGTTATTATTCCCCCCTTTCCTGAGAGCTGTTTTGAAGCCATTCGACAGCGGCAGCCATATTGGAAATGCAGAACTCAATCAGGCAGAGTGTGACGTAAAGGGGCGGAGTTTGAGCCTCTTAGCCAACAGCTATGTGTTCCCGACCGGGAGTCAAGTCAGTCATGTCCTTATTTGGGCAAAAACTTGTAATCTTAATATCTTCTGAACCGTCACGTTAGAAATAAATTCACCCCCGTACAGTGTGTGCCGATAGAGAGACTAGCTATGTAGACCCAAGCTGTTTTTTGTACCAGGCTGTAAACATGTTTATTAAAGCTGCAAAGATCGTCTTTTTCCCATTCATGTCTATGTCAATCAATCAATCTTTATTTGTATCGCGCCAAATCACAACAAACGTTATCTCAAGACGCTTTTACAAACAGAGCAGGTCTAGACCACTCTATGTCAAATTATGAACAGAGACCCAACACCAAGACAGGGTAAGACTCAGTCTGACCCCACCTTAATCCATCATGAGCATTGCACATCGCAGTATTTAGCTAGTTACAGTGGAGAGGACAAACTTCCTTTTAACAGGCAGAAACCTCCAGCAGGACCAGACTCATGTTAGACAGCCATCATGCCTCGACCGAGTTGGGTCTGGAAAGACAGATAGAGGGGAGTAAGAGAGAGAAGTGATAGTGATGAGACGAGTCGTAGAAGCTGTTGCCGCTTGAGTCCAGATCGTCCGCAGCAGGAGGATGTCTACGGCAGCTCAGAGGAATCTACGAGACAAGGGAGTTCAGGGACTCCAGAAAGGTCTATGTGGTTTCCTGTGTTTCTGCAACCAGCCTCAAGAGGATTCTCGATGAATTGCAGTTTATAACACTTCCACATGGACTTCATCGTGTGAGACCGGAGGTTGCAGCTTGGCGGGAACACTGTAGCTGTTAGTGAGGAGGCTCAAACCCCGCCTCTTTACGTCACACTTGCTCAACAGCAGATAGGTTGAGTTCAACATTTCCAATATGGCTGCCTCCGCCGATTGGCCTCAAAACAGCGCTTCAGAAACAGATGGGTGACGTCACGGATACTACGTCCATTATTTAATCAGTGTATTGTTATTTCCGATGAATTCAGATGAATTCTAGGGAATTAAATATAAATCTAGCAGAGAAGTTCTTGGTGCTTTCTTATCTACGACCCAATTTCACTGATTGAATTAATCATCATTGTGTTTAATCTTTCAAATTTGGTTGCAGAGATATCAGGCGTATAAAACATTTGAAGAGACCTCAGGAAAGGACTTCACATTGCAAAAATAAACCAAAGTACTCCCTTTGTTTCCTGCAGGGGACACTTTGAAAACGTCTTCACACTCTGCTCGTAAAAATGAGAATATTTCAAAAATGAATTAAAGTGCAAGACTTGAAAAAAACACTGGAGTGTGAAGAAAGCTTTTGTGCACGTAACTTCTTTTCTAACTCTTCTGAATCAACCTGTTGAGTTCCCCAATCCAGCAAAATCTGATCTCATCATAAATGAAACTACATAACGTCTGATCTATAACGGCTACAACATGAGTCAGAGAAAACAAGCTTTAGGTGGAGCAGATGTTGAGGATATGGATTATTTGAAGATGCTGCAAGAAACTACATCACCACAAGCTGAAATATCTCAAATATTAATGCATTGTGGACTTCCAATTGCAGAGCTATAAGGATGTGGTGCAGAAAATGATGGCCGCTTTTATTTGCAAAGGACAAAATCAATCACACATGTTGAGTTTCTGTCTGAAATCTGCAGCTGTACGTTCATAAACTCAGACATCTAATGATGCATGCTTGTTTTCAAGGCTTACAGTCACACTGCCTGTTGACTGTGTGTTTGGAGGACTTCAGCTTCTGTATGTTGCAGTGAAACTCGCTGTGCGTGAAATAGATGTTAGAAGTGTTGAATATTTGCAGGAGCATGGGTGCAGAGGGCTCTAAACGGGCTGCAGCCACGCTGAGTTTGGTGTGATGTCTGTGTTGACATATTGTCTGACAGATGGGTGACACATGCTCTGTGTCGCTCCTCCATTGTAAGAGCTGCTGGGGCTCAGGGCGACAAGAGGCACAGAGCAGAGTCAGTGTGAAAAGCACATTGTCTTTCTTCAAGCTGCTCACCCAACGATGCACAGTTACACTCCAGCTCCTCTTCATCTCCTCCTCCTCGCTCAGCCTCTGCTCTCTCTCTCTCTGGAAATATCAGTCTTATTTATGAGGCTGTTAAGTGCGGTGTAAATACTCCACCACTGCTGCTCTTTATTATTTCAGTAAATCTCTGGACTCTCTAAATGTGGAGGGAGGTCACAGAACAACTCTCAGAGTAATCACACTGATTTGGTTTTACTTATTCTCTGCTCTCCTCTCAGCCATGATAATGTGCCGTGGAGCCTTTTAACAGCACTGCTTTATTTATCACAACAAGAGGAAGAGAAAACACGCTGGTGTTATTTTCATTTGACCTTTGTTTCACAAGGAAATACCTTTAAGATTTGAACCTCTTTTTAAGGAGTCACGGACAAGTTAGGGCTTGAATAAAATATAAAACAGAGTGACACGGAGGACAAAAGTGCTCCCAAGAAATGAGGGATTAGACACCGACATAGACGGAGATATTTAGTCTGACACCATTTGTTTCCTCTTTGGTTTTTATAGAGCACCAAAATATTCCCCTCCCATGCTTTCCCATGCTTATGCCCCTGTTTTAAACCATTTAGCATAATTCTTGGTGCTGGTGCAGAAGTGCAAAAAACTACAAGTCCCAGAGTGTCCACTTGAGGCCGTCTCCAAAGCACAGGAAATGTTGGCTCTCTTTAAGAGATGCATAATTAGGGGCATGTCTGATTTGACTGACAAATTCGTATCATTGACTCTCCATAGCTATGGGTGACACACCTCCTTTTCGTCCCATGGTTAAAAAAGTGATGCCAAAATATCACCATAACATGTGCTAACATGTTGCACTTGTGGAGCCGAGACACATGCAGAAGAGACTTTGATGTCACACCCACTTCCTCTAACCAAACACACACATGCAGTGAAATAAGGTCAGAGCTCCCTCAGGTGGGTCCAGTCCACACTTGGACAGATTCCTGTGTCGGTCCTGGAAACTTCAATGACTCTTGTGTTAGTGTTTATGACATTTCCTCTCACCGTTCCTCCTCTCTAATAATCCGGTGCACACAGCACTGCAGGAGCCTCATTGGTCGACACACCATGGCGGTGATAATGGAATAGAATTCTGCTGTGACATCAAAGACCGAGTTCTAGAATTCTCTCAGAATTCTACCTGTGAGATCAAAGGCCAAGTTCTGGAATTCTCTTTGATGTCAGAATTCTAGAATACTTCCTGTGAGATCAAAGGCTGAGTTCTAGAATTCTCTTTGATGTCAGAATTCCAGAATTCTTCCTGTGAGATCAAAGGCTGAGTTCTAGAATTCTCTTTGATGTCAGAATTCCAGAATTCTACCTGTTAGATCAAAGATGGAGTTCTAGAATCCTGCCTTTGATCTCAGAATTCCAGAATTCTTCCTGTGAGATCAAAGGCCGAGTTCTAGAATCCTCTTTGATCTCAGAATTCTAAGAGAAAGTCAAGATTCTGAGGAAAAGTTGGACTTAAAAAATAAGTTGTGTTCGTCCCTCCCCTCTTTCCTAAATTCCTCTTTTTATAGCATCAAATGAAAAAATGAACATGGACATGAATCAGCATGAAAAGAACACACTACACTTTGACTCATGTTCCATCTGTAAACAAGAAGGAGGCGGGGTTTATGAAGTATACACCAGCCAGTCAGCAGGCGGAGCTCTGAAGGTTTTGGCCTCTCCTGTGGAGAATGTTGTTCCATCCATCATTTTATACATCCTGAGGTGGGTGTAACATTTGCAGCATAAATAAACTCGCTGAACTTCATGTCGGTCGAACTCTTTTCCGTTTTCCCGTCAAAACGAAACCTTCAAACGTTGTGTAGCCGTCGGGATGATTAATCTCTCTGACTCATTGTGGAGCAACAATACATCCAGCTCCACGGTAAATAAAGAATCAGAAAATGTCAGCAAATGATGTGATGCTTTTGTCCGTGTTCTGCACACACACACGCACAAACACGCACACATACACACACACACACACACGCACACACACACACACACACACACACACACACACACACACACACACACACACACACACACACGTCCTCCCCTCTCTGTGGGCTCTGACTCTTCTTTGTGTCACTCCCACTCGTGTCCTTGTGCAGCGTCTCAGCTCGTATTTGTTCTGTTTTTCACTCTGTCAGCTGTTAAATGAAGCTGTCAATACTCCTCGCTGCAGCGCCGGCGCTACAGGCAGAGTTTGATGTGAAAGGATGAAAATGAAAGCAAGAACGCTTCTCTTTAGCCGCCTCTGGTTTGCATATTCCTGAAGCATGTGCAATGGAAATCTGCCTCCTCCTCCTCCTCCTCACCGTCTCACAGCCCGGTGTGCAGCCGGTGCAGATCCGGCGGTGTTAAATCACGTCCTGTTAGTCCATTCTGTCTGCTGTGGAGTGTTTGTGCTTACACAGTGGATACTCTGCAGAGATATGATGGAGTGTGTGACCAACTCACTGCTTTCACACACTCATCCCCTCAAATATTTACTCTCCTCTCCTGCAGTCTGTTTCTCTGAGGAGGAACAGTCATGTGAGGAAGAGATCCTGAAGAATGGGAGGAGGAGGAGGAGGAGGAGGGTCACATTAGATTGTACTCTAGGCTGGGATTGGCTGAAGAGTTGAGGTTAGATTAAAAGGTCCAGGTGTCATGTGTACCTGTGTGTAGAGCTGGGATCCGGTCTCAGTCTGACACTCGAGGAGAGGTGGATTCAGCTTTTGTAACAGGCGTGGAAAAACTGTTGAGCTCTGCGGTTTCTGCAGGGTGTGTGTGAGTGTGAGTGTGTGTGTGTGTGTGTGTGTGTGAGTGTGTGTGTACAGTAGATACTTGAGTGTGATACTGAAATAAGTCCAGCACTTTTCAGCTCTCCTCTCTCCCCACTTCAAACCTCAAAATCACTCCTCATCCCTGTCCTTAAAATCACACACACACTCAGAAGATACCAGCAGAGACAAACACATCCAGGACTCAGATCTTCAAGCGCTCAGGGAAGCTGCACAGAGATAGAATCAATGAGTCCCATATAATCCAGATGAATGAACCTCCACCACATCCAGAGACTGCATAATAAATGGAATTAGTATCTGTGACGTCACCTATCTGATCCTGAAGCTCTATGTTGAAGCCGATTGTCGGTGGGTGACATATTGGAAATGCTGAACTCAACCTAACTTCTTTGGAGCTAGTGGGAGGTAAAGAGGCGGGCCTTTAGCCTTTTCGCTAACAGCTACAGGGTTCCCGCCTGTCAATCAAGTCAGCTGTGCCTCTCATTATGCAATACTCGTAATCTTAGTATCTTCCAAACTGCAGCATAATGAAAACATTCACTCCTCCGTACAGTGTGTGCCGATCAAGAAATGAGCTATCCAGACTTCACTCGTCTTTTGAACCAGGCTGTAAACATGTTTATTCCTGCTGTAAAGATCGTCTTGAATTGGTGTGTATGTGGTTTCCGGGACTTCCAGAGCCAGCCTCTAGTGGACACTTGTGGAACTGCAGTTTTTAGCACTTCCGTATGGCTTCAATTCTTGCGGCTAAAGGTTGAGGCTACTGTCCCGTCATGTGTCACCCGAGGATCTGCACACAGATCGGTTAAAAGTGTGCAAATTATTAGCTGGTGTGACGATTTTTATTGTGAATTTATTCGCTATTAAAGGTGACATATCATGCAAAATTGACTTTTTAATGGTTCTTTACCTGAAATATGTGTCCCTGGCATGTCTACAAACCCCCCAAGAATGAAAAAAGTCCATTCTGCCCCTGTTCTGATTTCTCCACCTTTCTGTAAATGTGTGTGAAACCAGCCGTTTCAGACTTCAGTGTTTTTGTTACGTAACAACAATATCCGGTCTGTCACGGAGTCAGAGCTCGGAGCTTGTTCAGCCCATAGACTGTATAAAATAATATTGAATCCCTCCTCCGTTTTTCATTCCCTGCACACATATGTGCTAACAAGGAGCTTAGGAGGGAGGCATGCTAGTTGTAGGCTTTCTTTATAAACACAAAGGTCGGTTTTACTCCCCACGTCTGCAGATTTGAAGATATAGTGGATGATTTTTATTTGTCATGGATAAGTGCTAGCGCTAATTAGCATAGCCACATAGCTACATGTTCATAGCTGTAGCTGTAGCTGTGTACCAAGACACACGTCTACATACTGACAAATAAAACAACAAGAAACACTAAATCTGTGACCAATCCTTCAGAAAAGGTCCTGCTGCCTTTCTGGCAGAGGTCGGTTTTATTCCCCACGTCTGCAGATTTGAAGATCTAGTGGATGATTTTTATTTATCATGGATAAGTGCTAGCGCTAGTTAGCATAGCCACATAGCTACATGTTCGTAGCTGTGTACCAAGACACACGTCTACATACTGATAAATAAAACAACAAGAAACACTAAATCTATGACCAATCCTTCAGAAAGGTCCTGCTGCAGGCGCCTCTCCGTCAGGATCAGATTCAGAGGGTTGAAGTAACACGGGTCTCTGAGCAGCCGTGTATATTCAGCCAACATGTAAACATTACATCAACGTGCTGGAGAGCCGAGGCACATCCACTTCCTGAGGGGGCGTGGTCAGAGGGAAAACAGAGTGTTCTGATGAGGAATGAAGAAGAGGACTTTTCAGGCAGACCAAAATCTGATTTCAAAGTGTTTTTTTGAACATAAACTTTAAATACATGTTTTTGGGACCTCTTAGACCAATATATGTTGATGAAAAAGCGTGATATGTCCCCTTTAAGGTAAATATGGGATTAAGTTTGATGCCTTAGGTGTTATTAATATATTTCGTGACTCACTTTTATAGATTGATAGTTTTGCACCGTGTGATGTGTGTATAGATAGTAGGGATGTTTTCTAACTTTAACAGTACAACTTTTCATCCTTTTTACCGGTGCCTGGTTGTAATACCGTATTCCCTCCAGACAGCGGCTATAGAGCGTCTTAAAGCTGTTTGCTAACCTCATTAAGTAACAGAAGAAGAAGAATGCTAACTGCCTTAAATCACAAAAGACGAAGAAAACATTAGAAACAGTCGCAGTGATTTTCTCAGTTTCTGAATCTCACACTACTACACACGTATTTCCAGAGACTGAGCATGGCTGTAAAATGCACACACGCCACGCTACGCCACAGAAAGACAGACATAAAGACCGAGACAGACGCTGTTAGCAGCACCTCGTCCTGCTGCTGGTTAACGTGACTGCCACACAAACGAGACGTTAATGGGACAGGTGTGTGTGTGTGTGGGGGGGGGGGATTATTCGAATAATCATCGAATAGAAGCCAATGATTATTGAATAGTATTTTGGCTTGAAATGCACATCCCTAGTTTGGAAACTGTAACGTAAGCTCAGGTTTTCAAATGCATTCAGGAGCAGGATTTCATGACGTGGTTCTTCGGTCTGAACGCTCATGAAAAGCATGTTTTTTGCAGCAACACTAAAGCAGTTAATAAAGGTTATGTATGCAATTTTTCAAAATGTTGGGTGTGGAAAATGTTGCCTCAGTGAAAGGGTTGTACAGTGAGGTGATCAGTCTGAGGTGTAATCACATGCTCGG
>NC_048281.1:34755602-34836270 GCF_009762535.1 Notolabrus celidotus | reverse complement strand
CATTGTCATTTCTTGACACCGCAAAACTGAAATACATCCACTCGTCAGATTTAAAAGCTGCAGGAGCATCCCTCGCTACTCACGCCATTTTCGCTGGACTAGTCCTGGGCAAGCTGCAAACTCCGCCTCTTTACGTCACAATCGCTCGACAGCAGCAATATGGCTACCGCCGACGATTGGCCTCAAAAGCGGACTTCCGAAACAGATGGGAGCTGAAAAACAAAACTACCCTTTAGCTTGGAAGACCTACCGTTGCATACACACCGTTGTCACAAGTCCACAACTTCAAGACACTTTTGTTCTTGCAATATCATGAAACTGATGATATCGTTACAACCCTAACAGCTGTTTGTGGATTTGAGGCTTCATGAGTCAGGGGGTGGCGTCTGCATTGATGCTGGTGCTAAACTGGTCTGTCATGGTGAAGAGAGAGCTGAGCCAGAAGGCAAAGCTCTCAATTTACCGGTCGATCTATGTCCCAGCCCTCACCTATGGTCACAAGCTGTGGGTAGTGACCGAAAGAATGAGATCGTGAATACAAGCGGCCGAAATGAGCTCTCTCTGCAGGGTGTCTGGGCTCAGCCTTAGAGAGAGGGTCAGGAGCTCAGACTCAAAGTAGAGCCGCTGCTCTACCGGATCGAGAGGAGCCAGATGAGGTGGTTCGAGCATCTGGTCAGGATGCCTCCCGGGGGAGGTGTTTCGAGCATGTCCGTCTGAGAGGAGGCCACGGGGTAGACCCAGGACACGCTGGTGAGATTATATCTCTCAGCTGGCCTGGGAACGCCTCGGTATCCTCCCAGAAGAGCTGGGGAAAGTGGCCGGGGAGAGGAGTGTCTGGGCTTTCCTGCTGAGGCTGCTGCCCCGAGACCCGGACCCGGACCCGGATAAGCGGAGGAAGAGGGAGGGATGGGTGGATGGAGTCAGGGGTGCTGCAGGATTTTGATGCACTACATTGCAAGTTGTAAGCAGACCAACATGATCCATTAACTCACCTTTTCTCATCAGAGACAGGGACAGAATGTAGCTCAGTTTTTATCACACCACTCATCTTTTCTTCCGCTTGCACCCTTTAAAGCTGAACTCAACAAAGTTTCTGGCTGCTGTCGGTCTCATGAGACGCCGTGTTCTGCATGCCGTTTTGGCTCGCTGTCTGTCATCTCTCCCCAGCGATTCCTCCAAAAACAACCAGGCTGCATTGTTTCTTTCAGCTTCACTAACCTCCTCCATTAACCCTCCTCTTCTTCAGGAAACCAATTAAAGAGCTGGATGTTTCTTTCCAGGCAGCTGTGAGAGGGAAACAACATAATGGGAGGAATACAAACAAACAGCACTTGAACTAAAGAGAGCACAGACGTGTTTTTAATTTGCATACGAGACGGTCAGATGAGTCACCATCAGGGTGTTTCTGGAGAGCGAGCCGTATGCTGCGCTGTGTTTATTTTTTACATCTTATCTCTGCTCACAGTTACAGAGAGTCATGCTGCAGGAACGAGGAAGGTAGGCAGGGATGCAGGTGCAGAGGTGGAAAAAGCTTCAGGGCTTGTGCGCCTGTGGGAAGTGATTCAGTGGTGTTAAACATGTAGCACATTGTCAGCTGTGGCAGAGTGAAGTTCTGCACACAGAGGAAGGTGTTTGTCAGCTTTATTAGCAAACGATGAGGGGAGGGCCGGGAGAGAGGTGAAGTCTGACAGGGCATCAGACCGTCCAGATGTTAGACCTTGTAAAAGATGAAGCAGGGTAAGCCTTAAAGGTGACATATCATGCAAAATTGACTTTTTAATGGTTCTCTACCTGAAATCTGTGTTCCTGTCTACAAACCCCCTGAAAATGAAAAGAATCCATTCTGCCCCTGTTCTGATTTCTCCACCTTTCTGTAAATGTGTGCTGAAACCAGCCGTTTCAGTTTTCAGTGTTTTTCATACGTCACAACGCCATCCGGTCTGTAACAGGAAGTCAGAGCTCGGAGCTTGTTCAGCCCATAGACTGTATAAAATACAACTCAACCCCTCCTCCGTTTTTCATTCCCTGCACACGTGTGTGCTAACAAGGAGCTTAGGAGGGAGGCATGCTAGTTGTAGGCTGTCTTAATAAACACAAAGGTCTGTTTGACTCCCCACGTCTGCAGATTTGAAGATCTAGTGGATGATTTTTAGTTTGCATGGAAAAGTGCTAGCGCTAGTTAGCATAGCCACATCGCTACATGTTGGTAGCTGTGTACCAAGACACACGTCGACATACTGATAAATAAAACAACAAGAAACACTAAATCTGTGACCAATGGTTCAGAAAGGTCCTGCTGCAGGCGCCTCTCTGTCAGGATCAGATTCTGGATCAGATTCAGAGGGTTGAAGTAACGCGGGTCTGTGAGCAGCCGTGTATATTCAGCCAACATGTAAACATTAGATAAACGTGCTGGACAGCCGAGCCTGAGGGGGCGTGGTCAGAGAGAAAACAGACTGTTCTGAGGAGGGCTGAAGAAGAGGGTTCTTCAGGCAGACCAAAATCTGATTTCAAAGAGTTTTTATGAGCATAAACTTTAAAGACATGTTTTGGGGACCTCTTAGACCAATATAATTTGATGAAAAAGAGCACAATATGTCACCTTTAAAGGGATATTTCAGTTTTTTTGAAGTGGGGTCGTATGAGTTACAGTACACTAGTGCTCCTGTTAGCCACAATGAGTGCCGGTGAGCTCTTCCCCTTTAGTGAGTAAACTCCCAGAGGACCAGCAGGTAAGCTAGGATATTTTCTCTGCAGACAGGGTCGCCTATTTCACGTAATTTCACCAAAGTTAAGAAAATATGTTCCAGGCACTCATCACGGTGCAAATGCATGCACCAGTAAAAAAAAATGGAGCTATTCAGTTTGCAGTCAGTCTTTGTTTTGGCACTATTTTCAGACGCACCTCACAGACCGGTGTTCTTCCGCTGCATGAGCACGGATACACGCCGATCAGCTGTTTGGATCAACAAGCACGTAGCAGGATCAAGTAGCGGTGTCGGTCTTTAGAGTGAATTAAACTCACTTTTCTGCACATTTAAAAGATGGAGACGTTCCTGTCTTTATCCCGGCTGTTCAAACAAGCAACCCTCCTGTAAGGCAGGGAACTCTGGATGATGAGTGATGCAGACTGGAGCCGTATGTGAGCCGCTGGTCTCCTCTGATTCAGAAAGGTCCTGAAGTATTGTTGTCACTAAAAGTCCCTCTCCTGACAGCAGAAGCTCTCTGGGTTCGTTGGCATGGGCTCACAGTTTACACACCGGCACCACCAGGTAACGTGGGATCTCTCCTGCTCACTCGTTAGCACGGAACTTTCTCCCCTCTCTTCTTCGTTGGTACGTTGGGTCTGCATCTGGAGTTCTTCCTCTGTAAACTCTGGTTCATAGAGGTCTCCTCTTGTGTCCACAGTAAAGGGCATGTCATCGTCGCTGTCAGAATCACTCATTTCTGCAGTTTGTAGTTTTTGTTCCTAAAAGTGTTTACTGCTAAAAATGCTACGTGCTTGTTGATCCAAACAGCTGATCGGCGTGTATCCATGCTCATGTAGCGGAAGAACACCGGTCTGTGAGGTGCGTCTGAAAGTAGTGCCAAAGCAAAGACTGACGGCAAACTGAAGAGCTCCAATTTGTCCAATAAGTAGAATGCATTAAACAGGGCACATAGAGCACATTAATAAAAAGGAAAATAAAGCATCAAATCTGAAGGAAACACCAAAAGTTGAACATCAATTCAAAACCTGCAGCAGTCAGGATCTTGGATTTTGAAGCGTGCACACATGAAGCACATCTCTCCTCACTGAGACAGCGAACAGATCTAATCATATGTTGTGTTTCTCTGATATTAACCTGCATGCTGTCTCTGTTTCTGTGTTTTCAGACCTGAAGAGGGAGGCCAGTATCTGCCACATGCTGAAACACCCACACATCGTGGAGCTGCTGGAGACCTACAGCTCAGACGGGATGCTCTACATGGTGTTTGAATTGTAAGTCTGCGCACACGGAAACAATTCAGCCCACACAGACACCTCATCTCACACCTGCACACCTGAGGGGGTGAGAGAGTGATCGTACCTGTGGTGTGAGGACGAGGAGGGGGTGTTAGGTAGAGGAAAGAAAGGACGGAGAGAGAGAGAGAGCGAGTCCTGCGGAGGTTTTATATTATCTGCTCTGATATGAGACAGCTTGTTAGCTGAGGAGGGAAGAGGAAAGGGAAGGATGGGGGGAGACGGTGTGAAGGAGGGAGAGAGCAGAACTATATATACGAAGGGATGGAGATTAGATTAAGATTTCACACTTGCTGCTACCTCCAGCCTTCTTCAAAGCCGCCGTCTTCCTCCCAGCGTGCTCTGTATCTCCATCTCTCCTCCTCTCCCAGAACTAATTCCTTTATCGGTTAATTCTGTTATCCCTGAGCGGGCGAGCGCTCACGCCGGCCGTTATCACACGGCTCTGTGCAGGAGAGAGAGGAAACTTTCAAGGAAATGCAAAGGGGACTCCATTTAAAGGGATTTTCATGGTAGAGGAGCTCATATGTGCTGCGGTTTCTGTTTCATGTATTCACTAAGGCACACGTGGATGTGAGGAAGGTTCGGGCAGAAGCATAAACTGGCAAAATGTTCTATGTTTATTCATCCCCATGCAAATGAAGGGATCAGGCCAAAAGGAACTGGAGGGTTTATTTTTTTCAATAACAGAACAAGCTGCAAACTCCAGGGCTGAGACATGAAAACACAGCCGCAGTTCCTTCAGTGTCCACTAGAGGCTGACTCCAAAAGAGAGTCAGTACCCATAGAGCCTCATGTTAAAATGTTACAGCAGAAATAAACAGGTTTACAGCCTGGTACAAAAAAAGGTTTGGGTCTCTATAGCTCATTTCTCTCTTCAGTTCGGGCTGAATTTTCAAGATGTAAAGTTGTGCATAATTAGGGGCGTGGCCTCTTTGAGTGACAGGTGGGAACTGCTAGCAGGTGCTAGGCGTCACCTCAGGTCACGCATTCCCTGAACTTAACCTCTTGCTAACAGACCTTTTTCTCTGTTTACTGGCACATTTGTTATTTTCAATGAGAAATTAAAACAAAGCTGAAGTCCCAAAAATTGCAGTTCCTCAAGTGTCCACTAGAGGCTGCCTCCAAAAGTGAGTCAGTCCCCATAGAGTCCCATGTTAAAATGTTACAGCAGAAATAAACATGTTTACAGCCTGGTAAAAAAAACTGTTTTGGTCTCCTTAGCTCATGTTTCTATTCATGACAATTGTACAGGCTGAATTGATTTTTAACGTACCTGTTAAAAATTGACCATAATTAGGGGTGTGGCCTCTTTGAGTGACAGGTGGTTCATGAAAACTGTCTGCTAGGTGTCCCCTCAGCTAACTCAGTCCTTGAATTTAACCTCTGGCTAACCGACCTTCTCTAATGTTTACTGGAGCTTTTGTTATTTTCAATGAGAAATTAAAACACAGCTGAAGTCCCAAAAATCACAGTTCCTTCAGTGTCCACTAGAGGCTGCCTCCAAAAGTGAGTCAGTCCCCATAGAGCTCCATGTTAAAATGTTACAGCAGAAATAAACATGTTTACAGCCTGCCACGAAACGGTCTTCTTAGCTTACGCCTCTATTCATGACAACTGTACAGGCTGAATTTTTAACGTACCTGATGAAGGTTGTGCATAATTAGGGGCGTGGCCTCTTTGAGTGACAGGTGGGAGCTGCTAGGTGTCCCCTCAGGTTACTCAGTCCCTGAACTCAACCTCTGGGTCACAGACCTTTTCCTCTGTTTACTGGAGCGTTTGTTATTTTCAATGAGAAATGGGAAAAAAAGCTCCCAAAAACTGCAGTTCCTTCAGTGTCCACTAGAGGCTGCCTCCAAAAGTGAGTTAATCCCCATAGAGCCCCATGTTAAAATGTTACAGCAGAAATAAACATGTTTACAGCCTGGTTTAACATCAGTTTTTGGTCTCTGTAGCTAGTTCTCTATTCATGACAACTGTACGGGCTGAATTTATGTAACTCAAGGTATATATGCATAATTAGGGGCGTGGTCTATTTGAGTGACAGGTGGGAGCTCCTAGCTTACTGCTAGGTGTCACTTCCTTGAACTTGACGTCTTAACAGGCTTTTCCCACAGTTTTTGCTTCATGAAAGAGTGTTTGACTTCTCCATATGTATTAAAAATGTCCAGAGTTTGATATTGGTGCTAACATTGAGACAGTTTTACATTCAGGCTGCAGGAAGATTTCTTTGCAGAGCAGTCATGGTGGAAAAATGCTCACTACTTTATGTGAATCTCAGATTACCATCCTGGCTAATCATGTGAGAGAGATAGAAGAAGAGAAATATGGCTGTGTCGGACATCACAGGCTGGTTTAATTGGTGCAGGAGCTTAGTGACAATAAAGAGCAGGACTCAGTAATTGGGTGGAGAACAAGAGCAGAGCAATTATAAGAGAGAGAAGCCGCTGCAGCTGAAAGCCTCGTTCACTATTAACCGTATGTGTCGGAGGATTCAGAGCATTCATTCCAGCTGTGACAGTAAACAGGAAGTGTGGGGGTCTGCCCCAGACACTCAGTGCTGGGAATCTGTCTTTGTCTTTACTGCAAATTACTCCGGAGTAATTTAATAAACGCAATAAGCTCTAAACGTCAGCATTAAATCATCAGCCCCTCTTGAACGCTCAGTAATGTGGAGCTCTGTGACTCTGTGTAAATACGCTCCTCTCTCTGAAAGGAGCGTGTTTGCTCACGCTCTGAAACCTGGAGCTCGCTCTGACACTTTCCACGTTCGTTTAAGGATTATATGAATTCATGGAAGTGGAGTGTGCTGAGTTACTGCTGCACTTTAATCCACAACAAATCTGTGACCCACAAGATTCAGATTACCCTTTAGAGACGGCCGACCAACAGACAAAGAGTTATGAATATATAAAGGGATGCTCTTGTGGGATGTCATCGCGGTGGATTGTGTTCCTCCTGCTTTTGCTCTCCATACATGTTTTTTCTGGCAGACGCCAAATCCTGCTGACCTGACATTAGCATCAATAGAGGTTTATATTTGGCACTTTAAATACACAAATACCCAACATGCAGTCTACATCAATCAATCAATCAATCAATCTTTATTTGTATAGCGCCAAATCACAACAAACGTTATCTCAGGATGCTTTTACAAACATAGGAGGTCTAGACCACACTATGTCAAATTATGAACAGAGACCCAACACCAAGACAGGGTAAGACTCAGTCTGACCCCACCTTAATCCATCATGAGCATTGCACATCGCAGTATTTAGCTAGTTACAGTGGTGAGGAAAAACTTCCTTTTAACAGGCAGAAACCTCCAGCAGGACCAGACTCATGTTAGACAGCCATCATGCCTCGACCGAGTTGGGTCTGGAAAGACAGATAGAGGGGAGTAAAAGAGAGAGAAGTGATGAGACGAGTCGTAGAAGCTGTTGCCGCTGGAGTCCGTATCAGCTGGAGTCCAGATCGTCCGCAGCAGGAGGACGTCTACGGCAGCTCAGAGGAATCTACGAGACAAGGGAGCTCAGGGACTCCAGAAAGGTCTATGGTTAGTAACTTTAATGGGACAGGCAGAGTTAAAGTAAGTGATGAAGGGGTTGGGGGGAAGAAGGTGAGCTAGGATCCCAGTGTGTCAGTGTGCCAGTTCCCCCGGCAGTCTAGGCCTATAGCAGCATGACAAAAGCTGGTCCAAGCCTGATCCAGCTCTAACTATAAGCTTTATCAAAAAGGAAAGTTTGAAGCCTACTCTTAAAAGTGGAGAGGGTGTCTGCCTCCCGGACCCTGACTGGTAGATGATTCCAAAGGAGAGGGGCCTGATAACTGTACATCTACACACATAATTATTCCCACACTGCTCAGGTTGTTATTCTACGTGTCTAGTCCTTTTCTGTTTGAGAGAAATTATTTAAAGAGTGTCAAAATTTGATTTGGATTCTTCTCTACTTTTAAGTACTGCATGCTTTAAAAAGGTCTGTTTCTGCAGGAATCCTTTCTGTAGTATTGTTGGACTCTCAAAATAGCAATCTGAGCCCGTCAGCGACAAAACAAGAACTTTAAAAGTGTCATGTGATTAGGGCTGGGCGATAATTCAATAACGATAATTATTGGGATATAATTTTTCTGATATAAATAAACCTGTGATTACACTCCCAACCACTAGAAAGTGAGGGAGCGCTAATGAGCCTTTAACGCTAGTTCCCACCCAACATTAGACAGAAGAAGAAGACAGCATTGAACAGCCAATCATGTCGCAGGGTGAGAGGTAGGCGGGGCTTAAAGATGTTAGGAGCAGAATGTAAACACAGCTGAGACGAGGGACAGTGACTCTGAAGAAAACTGAAAACCTAGCAGTCGACTCTGAGTTAACTATTAACTTCATACACTTCATTAAATCTACTTTCAGGATGTGGGGAAAGGAAGAGCACAGAGACAACTTCTGCTGTGAACACGTTTAATGTCCACCACAAACGTAGGACAACTGAACACTGAATAACTGTGATGCATTCACTGCACTGTGGGAAACAACATCACTCTGCCTGTAAGCCTTAGTAATCTTAAAGAGCACAACTCAAAACAATACTCTATAAACTGATACACAGAATATAATTTGATATATATTAGTTGTAAATTTGAATTAAATTATGGAAATAACCTCAACCTGAGAGAAATAAGAATCTACAAACTGAAACTTCACAAAAAATCTCATCTCACACTAAAGACCTGCTTCCTGTTAGCAGCGTCAGAAATGATGGATTCAAGAAGATCATCAGAAACTAAATCCAGATACAAGTAAGTAAGTAAGATTTATTTATAGAGCACCTCTCAAGAACAGAGGTCACAAGGTGCTTTACAACAACAACAATAGAAAAACATTAAAAGGCAAAACAGAGATTGCAACTAAACACAAAAACATGACATAAAAACAGACAGATTAAAAAAAGGCAAGTCTAAACTGCCCTTTGAACCCGTCCACAGTTCTCAGTTCCAGAGGGAGACTGTTCCAGAGTTTAGGACCAACAACCTGGAAAGGACAGTCTCAGGACCTCAGAGTCCTGCTGGAGTTATAAGGCTTCAGCAGCTCCCTAATGTAGACTGGAGCCTGACCACTGAGCGCTCTGTACACAACAACAGGAATTTTAAACTGGATCCTACATTTAACTGGAAACCAGTGCAAAGAAAGGAGGATCGGTGTAACATGAGATCATCTAGATGATTTGGTCAACAGTTTAGCATCAGCATTTTGGACCACTTGTGGGCAGTTCAAGGAAGCATTGCTAAGACCTGTCAAGCTAACAAACTGTCTTCAACTTTCACTCAGTAGCAAAAATCAGCTTTTACATTTAAAGGAAATCATAATTTGATATTTATCATGATAATTATCAATATCAACTGATATGAAGAATATTTTATCGTGATAACATCTGTTTCTATTAGTGGTGCAACGGATCATCGTTGATCCGTGATCCGTACGGATGCCTCTCCACGGTTCGGCACGGACGTGGTCCGCGGATCGGTTGATGAAAAAAGTTGCGCGTGTTCACGTGATGACCGCATGTTCAATCCACACTCACTCGTCAAGCGCAGCTGTTGTCATGGCAAGTGAAGGAGCAGAGGAACTTGAAAAACCTCCTGCATCTTGTAAGTCACATGTATGGGAGCATTTTGGTTTCCCTGTGAAATACAGTGAATGCTGAATGTGCTTGAGCCACGTTATGAAACTCCGTTGCACACCCACTAGACCAGAGGCCGTCAATACGCGACCCGCGGGCCACATCCGGCCGCCTATTTGTGGCCCCCGAACTGTTATTCCTTCACTCTGTGTTTTGGTCGGGTCACTGCGTGTTTACCGGGACTTGTCTCCATGTCAGATACGCAGACAGGCTGTCACTGGGTCACTTAGAGTCCACTGCTGAGTGCAATTTTTAACTTTCACTTTGGTTTATGGAGCAGTTCGCATGTTGGCACTTTGCCAGCTGTAGGACCCTAGAATGCACGAAAACGGTGTGTTCAGTTTGCAGCTCAAAGAAAAGTGGACGGTGAAAATCAGCAAATGAAAGAAGAATGGAGTGAAACTTTTGAAGTTCCTCTGCTCCTTCACTTGCCATGCCATGAAATGCAGTGAATGAGGCAGGACTGGGCCCACAGATAGGGTGCTTTGCACATGCAGCACATTTTGAGTTGAATCTTGTTTTTATTTAATGGGCAAAAGTGTTTTACAAAATAAATGGAGGACAAAGTTATATTTGTCTTGTCTTCTTTTTTTTTTTTTTTTTTAATGCTGATCCGAAAAATGATCCGATCCGTGACTCAAAACCGTGATCCGATCCGAACCGTGAGTTTTTTGATCCGTTGCACCCCTAGTTTCTATATTGCCCAGCTCTAGTTTAAAGAGAGAGATGGAACAGCTGATTGTGGTTAAAAAGTCATCTTCCTCTTGACTGAAGATGTCTGTTTCTGTTGTGATCCTTTCTCTAATAACAATCTGAGCCAATCAGAGACAAAAACAAGAACTTTAGATAAAACTAAAAGAGCTATTCCAAAACTTTTTCTACCTCGTGGTTGGAAAGAGCCCAGTTTTAAAAATAATGGAGCTGACCTTTACACCAGCTCTTTTATTTGTTCACTTCTAACTGAAATGTTTTTTTTTTTTAAGCTTTCTTTTTTGCAGAATACAAAAATATAAGCTGCCTTTAAGTTCAGCAGAAACAAAGATGCTTACATAGAGCAGCTGCAGACACTAGTCCAGAATAACTCTGACCGCCTCTCGCTCTCTGACCTGATGGAGAGGTCAGCTGCACTTTCCCCAGCGTCAGACCGATGTCTGTTCTCTCAGTGGAGGTGATACAGATGTTTCTACCTGGAGGTCAGAGACTGGAGATAATCACAGCATCCCCTAAGCTCACTCCTGAGTCCATTCTCACCTGCTCAACCAATCACAGAGACACACTGCTGCAGTTTTAATAGGTCTGACCTTTCTGAGCCAGACTCCTGCCCTGACCTTTACACCACACTCACTCACTCCCTCTCTCTCTCTCTCTCTCTCTCTCTCTCTCTCTCTCTCTCTCTCTCTCTCTCTCTCTCTCTCTCTCTCTCTCTCTCTCTCTCTCTCTCTCTCTCTCTCTCTCCCTCTCTCAGTATGGATGGAGCTGACCTGTGTTTTGAGATTGTAAAGCGGGCAGATGCTGGCTTCGTCTACAGTGAAGCAGTGGCCAGGTGAGATTTGCATCATGATGATTCACTCCTGCTTTTTGCAACAATCACTCAAATGTCACCAAAACTTTATTTAAATATGAACATAACAGTTAAATATCTTTTCCTCAGTCACTACATGAGACAGATCCTGGAAGCTCTACGATACTGCCACGACAACAACATCATCCACAGAGACGTCAAGGTATTCTGACTCACTCATCTTCTACTTCCTTGACTTTTTCTTTTTTGCAACTTCAGTCTTTTGGTGGGTTTGAAAGCTGCCAATCAAAGTCAGGTGTTGGCCGAATAACAACAACAACATCAGGCCTCTGCTGGTCTGAGGAAGACGTGAGGATTGTTGCGTCAGATGTTTGCTCCTGTGGTTGCAAATAGTCTCATTTTTGCAAGTCTTGGAAAGTAAACAAATACTTACAATAAATATTATGATTTCTTCACATTTTTTGGATTTATGTATTTTCTTATCAATTCCTGCAAAACGTGGAGTCGTTTATGAGGGATGCATCCGGCTGAGAGTCTCCAGTTAACAGGGTCGCTGTTTAAACCAAAACACCGGCCGATCTCTGCCACGGCTTTTTGGGTTCAGAAGGATTTTAAAGCCGTGTTGAAACGTCTTTGCTACTCGCGCTTATCTGCTCTCACGTGTTGATTCAGTGAATCCATCTGTGATGAAATATAGCACCATCTAAAACAGACCAGCTGAGTCTCTTCATGCTAACAGGCTAACTGTTGTGTTGCTCATAATGATACCTGCCTGTCCGTCTGCATCTATGGTGTCATCTGTGATGAATGGCATTCCTCTTTGTTTAGCTGCCCTCTACTGGTCTGGTGGTGTAGTGCATTTACTTTTTTTTTTCTCCATACGTCACTGGCCTGATTTACACAATCTACCCGGGACTTCAGTCCGCGGTCGAAACACAGACAACAATGGGGGCACAGGAACCTTTTAGTTCAGGGGGAAGTAGATCTGGGGACTAAAAGACCCTGGAACTCTTGGTTGAAATGCACCTTTAGTTCCTTGAGGTGTAGTTCCTGGAACTAAACATTTTTAGTAGTACCGGTTGTGATGGAATTCAGCAACAAACTGGACACAGAAGACTCAGGAGACTCAGACGGCTTACGTTGAAATAGTTTATGTAGAACTTGATCAAGGAGAAATAACATAACAGTACACAGGCAGGAGAGTGCAGTGCAATGCCAAGTCAGTTCTGCCAGACAAAACCCTTGGCATGGTATTTATTCCCTCTGAAGACGACACTAAAGTAAGATAACCATGTTTGGACAATAGGAACACAACAAGTAGGAAGAAGACCTGTGCTCTAGTTCTGGAGACAGTAAGTCAACCATAACACATAGATAAAGACAGGAGCAGGGTGAGAGACCTTGACTACTACCCTGACACGATCTCGCCCGTCACAGACGACATAGGAAACAAGTTACTCTAAACATGACATTTAGACTGAAAGAATACCATAGTTAAACATTCTTACATACACATATATAAGACTATGAAAATTCCACGACACCGGTGGGGAAGCACCTTTAGTTAATGTTTCAGTCTGAGTCAAGCATGAAGAAAAGAGGACTCTGACTCTGCTCGGGGGGTCACATGTGTAGCTTTAGAAACATCTGACCTACAGATGAAGAGCACGCTTCATGCAAACCTTACTGTCATGAATATATAAAAGCATGCACCTGCAGGATTGTGTTCCTCCTGCTTTTGCTCTCCATACATGCTGTTTGTCCTGCAGACATCAAAGCCTGCTGACACCTGATTGGTCGATACAACTAGGAAATGAAACCAAAGCTCTTCTGTCTTTGATATCTCAGCCTTACTCTTAGCTTTGTGTAAATATTGGATTGCATAATGTGATAAGGTCGGTGCGTTAGCTTGCGTCATCGTGATGATTAAAGGTCAGTATTAGTTCTGCAGGTAACCATTGTCCTCCAGTTTTTACCCGACTCCTCTTACCCGTCGATGCGGTCTAGTTTCAGGAAAGTCAGACTTCTGCTTTCACAGTGGCGTCTTTCTTCTTCCCAGTTGCACTCACAGAACAAGCAGCAGCAGCATTTCCCCCGGCAGCCTCCTCGTTTGAGACTTTTATGTGATACTCAAAGATCCCGGCTGCACTCCTCCCTTTTATTTGTGTTTCACTGCCTTTTGAAGAGCTTAATAAAGCAGATTACAGAGCCTCGTTTAGCTTCCAGCTCGTGGATTACCATCTCTCTCCCTCCTCACATTGTCTTCAGGTATTAGTCATCACCGTCTCCACAGTCCCATCCCTCCCTCTGTATTCAGTGCTGAATCACAGCTCCGGCTCTGAGTCTGAACATGAGAGCGATGCAGAGTTCAGACAGGCAGATGAAGATGTAGTCGGATGTTTACAGACTCAGTTTGTGTGTTTTTAGAGCATTTCCTGGATATCACAGAGATTTCTGTTTCATATCTGCTGCTGCACACACTCTGTGTTCTGAGGTTCCACTCAGTGTTTCACAGAATTGTGCAGCCAGGTATGATTCCTCCAACACACACACACACACACACACACACACACACACACACACACACACACACACACACACACACACACACACACACACACACACACACACACACACACACACACACAGATCTGTTTATTTGAATTTTTACACAATACAAAAGTTAAATGTAAACGATTAAAGCAAGTGATGTTTCTTGTATAAGAAACACAATAAGTGAATAAACAGAAAAGAAACCATTAATAATGAATGATAATAATTTAAAATGAAAAATAAATAGAAAAGAAAATTCAAAATAGTGAAACTAAAATAAAAAATGCAAAAGGTAAAAAAGCAATAAGAATAACAATAAAAAACATTTAAAAAATAATAATGATAAATGAAAAAAAGTGAGTAAATAATAATAATAATAATAATAATAATAATAATAATAGTCATAATAATAATAAATAATAATAATAATAGTAGTAATAATACTTATAATAATTATAATAATAATAATAAATAAATAATAATAATAGTAATAATAATAATAATAATAATAGTAATAATAATAATAATAAATAAATAATAATAATAGTAATAATAATAATAATAATAGTCATAATAATAATAATAAATAAATAATAATAATAGTAATAATAATAACAATAAGAAGAAGAAGAAGAAATAAGAAATAATAATAATAATAATAATAATAATAATAATAACAATAAGAAGAAGAAGAAATAAGAAATAATAATAATAATAATAATAATAATAATAATAATAATAATAATAATAATAATAATGTGAAAAACAAATTGAGAAATACATTTAAAATCACACTCTTTTTCTCATGCTTCATTTAATCCCAGACATGACAGAGGATCTTTGACACATTAAGAGAACACTACTAATCTGTGTGGTCTAACACAGGGATTTTCAACCACTGTGCCGTGGGCACACTAGTGGTCAGTGATCGTCAGTTGTGCCGTGGGACATTATCAAATTTCACTTAATTAGTCCAATAAAATATTATTCAAAACTGCAAATAATTTGCCGTGTATTGTGTCTGTGCCTGCAGTGTAGTGACAGGTGGAGTAATTAAATACTTGTCCATGTACTGACCTGCGCTACCCGCCCACTGGGTGGCAACAAAGCACACTAATGATGCGTGTGAGAGGTGTATGTGACAAGACGTAGGCGTACAGCAGCGACAGATAAATATTCAAAAAGGAAAGATGAAAACACCAAACAGGTCCCTGGACAAAAACAAACCCAGATAAAGAGCATGATATGGGCGGAGGAAAAGGCAACTTTTATAAGAAAAACTACAACGGTGTCTGAGAGAGCTCTCAAAGCGAGCTACTTAGCAGCTGAACTCATAGACAAATCAAAAAAGCCACACACTGTGTCAGAGACATTAATACTTCCTGCAGAAGACTTTGTAAATAAGATGCTTCGCCCTGACACAGTTAAAGAAGTAGCCAAAGTCCCTCTCTCAGATCAATAGATTCATATATTGAGAGACTAAATGTGTCATTGAGTAAAACTTTTGGTTGGTGGTGTGACTCAGGATTTTTTTAATGTATGAAATGTGCCTTGACTCAAAAAAGGCTGAAAAACACTGGTCTAACAAACACAGATTCATCATCATGTCGTCATATTTAAACCAAAAAAAGCAGGTTAAATTTCTGTTTCTCCCAAAACTTAAACACAGGATGAAATCTGAAACTGCCGCCTGCAAAATGCAGCGTAAATACTACCTGTGGCAGGTTGACATTTCAGTCCCCGGCTACTGTATACCTACTGAAGATTATATTTTCACATTAAAAATGTATTTTTAAAACAGATTCCTGAGCTGAGAGTCAAGGATGAGGATTATATTTCCCACACCTCTACCTCTGACTTTGTGTTTAACATTTTAGAGCGTTCTTTATTTCATGAGTGTCCAGTGAAAGCTTTAAGAACCTCTGCACAGACTCTCTGAGACTCTGATACCTGCTGCAGACTTATCAGGTCTACCGCCTCAGATTTATGTCCTCTACAAGGTAACACACACCCCACAGTTCATGCACACACACACACACACACACACACACACTCACATGCAGTGTATTAACAGCAGAGTTGTCCTTGTTGAATATGCATCAGCTGAAGTGAGCTGCATCTCTTCGTGCATGAAAGTCACTGAATTCATTTAAACCTGGAGTCCATAAATCACCGTGATATCTCTGTATTTATCTCTGTCCTCACCGCACAGTGTTTGTGTGTCTGTTTCTCTACCTGTGTGTGTGTGTGTGTGTGTGTGTGTGTGTGTGTGTGTGTGTGTGTGTGTGTGTGTGTGTGTTACGCCTCTAATTGCTGCAGAACTGTAGCATTTGTTTGTGTAGCTCGGTTTGAATCCACACGTTGGAGGAGCACAGGTTTAGATTTTGAAGGTGAACTCTCCTTTCAGAGCCGGCTTGTGTTCGTGCTCCAGCGTTCTGTTTTGAAGTGGAAAGTTTGATCTGAAACACACGCACACACACACACACACACACACACACACACACACACACACACACACCCTGACTGACGGCGTGTCGAGCAACCCGAGGAATCCGTAAACACAGAGAAGCTTGTGATGTAGACATGGATGATAGGGTGCAGACTCACAGCTTATCTTACAACAGGTGTGTGTGTCTCCTCTGCAGGTAAACCGAGGACACACGGCTGTACCTCTGTGAATTTAAGAGAACAGGTTCCTGGAATAAAACAAAAAGTCTCTACAGAAAAGTTTGCAGCGTTCGAGTCTTCAGGTGACATTTCATTTTATAGAGACAGAAAGAAAACTTATTTTTACACCCGGTAAGCTGGTCGTGTTTACGCTCATGTACAGGAAGTGTATTTATATTTAAAGAACCGTAGATGCTGTGCTTGCAGAGTTAACGCCTCGTTAAAGGTGCGTTTCTACTGAAATTAGCAGCAGAGATTGTTGTGCTTGTTGTGTGTGTAGTTTCAGAATGTGTCAGGTGTGAAAGGTTTTCACATGTTCATTTAAAGACCACTTCAGATTTGCGCAACAGGAGGAAAATAAAGTGAAGCAACACCTCTTTAAATAGTGCAGATTGTGTGTTGCATGGTGCATTTTTGAGAGGAAGCAGATAGCTTAAAAGCACATAGCTTGCTTTGGCCCCCGATCCGGATCTGTGTCTATAATATTGAATATTTGCAGATCCCGAGTCCTGATCTGATACTTGTGTTTGCCTTGATAAAAGTTGACCAAGAGATAAGAGAGTTGAGCTGCACCTTTAACAAAAATAAGTGATTCAAAAAATAACTTAAATATGTCTCATGTTTATTCCATTCAACTTAATCCAGCTAGCATTGTTGCAAAACTCATAATCTGTTTTTTAAGCTCTTCTGTATGAAACCAAGAAACTGCTGGGCATGCATCACAGCACGCTTAAATCCCAGGCTGCTCTGAACAGCAGCATCCAACTGCGAGACTTAAATATAGGGAGTGACAGTGAGATTTAAACACGCCGGTTGCATGCCACTAGCTAAGGAGCGGCATGCCGGTATAGAGAACAGCATCTGCCGCTAGCCACGAGGACTTCTTCACTTTAGCTGACTTACTTTTCCTCCATGGAAGGAAACTTTTACACCATCCTGAACCCAGAAAGGACCAACAGGTTCATCATCAACAATGACAGCCCAGAACATAACACCAGCACCGCCTTGTAGACGTCGTAGTCGAGTTGGAGCAGCATAGCCACTTGAAATCCAACCAGATGCCCCCCCATCAGGTCCTTTAAGGGTTGCCCAGCACTCATCAGTGAATATATACTTATATATATATATACTTTGGAGAAGTCGGCCTTCATGTATTGTTGAGCCCATTCCAGTCGTTTCTCATGATGTGTTTTCTTCAGTGGAGGTCTTTTCTTTGCCTTTTAGACCTTTGCCTCTCGTCTTAGCGTCCTACATGGAGTAGACCTGGGTACATCGTCAAGCCCCACAGCTTCAGAGACAGCCTGACTGGTCACTAAGGGTCTTTGATCAACCTCTGGATTCTTGACAGTTCTCACTTTGATGATGTTCAACAGGCTTCTTCTCCTCTGGGTTTTCTCCCATCCTGATTATTGAACGTATCTTTTTATGGTTCGGTGGTCACACTGTAATTTCTTGGCTCTATCATTGGTTGATTCCCTCTTACTCAGACTCTTGACAGTTTGATTCTCTTCCCCTTTGGTCAAGTCCCTTTTCTTGCCCGTGGTCAAGGTTAAATAGGAGCTTCATAATCAATCAATCAATCAATCAATCAATCAGTCAATCAATCAATCAATCAATCAATCAATCAATCAATCAATCAATCAATCTTTATTTGTATAGCGCCAAATCACAACAAACATTATCTCAAGACGCTTTTACAAACAGAGCAGGTCTAGACCACTCTATGTCAAATTATGAACAGAGACCCAACACCAGGTCAGGATAAGACTCAGTCTAACCCCACCTTAATCCACCATGAGCATTGCACATTGCAGAATTTAGCTAGTTACAGCGGCAAGGACAAACTTCCTTTAACAGGCAGAAACCTCCAGCAGGACCAGACTCATGTTAGACACACATCATGCCTCGACCGAGTTGGGTCTGGAAAGAGGGATAGAGGGGAGTAAGAGAGAGAGATGATAGTGATGAGACGAGTCGTAGAAGCTGTTGCCGCTGGAGTCCAGCACGTCCGCAGCAGGAGGACGTCTACGGCAGCTCAGAGGAATCTACGAGACAAGGGAGCTCAGGGACTCCAGAAAGGTCTATGGTTAGTAACTTTAATGGGACAGGCAGAATTAAAGTAAGTGATGAAGGGGTTGGGGGGGAAGGGGGTGAGCTAGGATCCCAGTGTGTCAGTTCCCCCGGCAGTCTAGGCCTATAGCAGCATAACTAAGACCTGGTCCAAGCCTGATCCAGCTCTAACTATAAGCTTTATCAAAAAGGAAAGTTTTAAGCCTACTCTTAAAAGTGGAGAGGGTGTCAGAGGGTGTAGATGATTCCAATAATAATGTGGCACACCTACTGTATATACACGTGGTCTGGGATAAAGAATAGCTTTTTAGATTCAAACTAAAATGGTTTTGTTAAAGCACAAGGCCTTAAATACATCAGACTAAAACACTGTTTTTTCTGAACATCAGTCTTCCAGATTTTCAAGAAAAGGTCACCTGCATATAATTTGGAACACAGTGTATAAATCAGGTAGACTCTGAATGTTTTAAAACCATCTCTGAATTCAGCCGACACTGAGACCTGCAGGATTAATGAACTCTTAAACTAAAGATGTCATCAGAGTCAGAATCAAACCCTCTTTGTGCTCTAGTGATTTCCAAACATGCACAACATTCGTCCCGATGCTGGAGTCAGATCTCACTGAGGTGAAACACGGTCGGAGTAACTTTCGCTCGCTGTGTCGTGTCAGTCGGTCTCTCTGGTTTCGTGCGGCCTCGCTGCAAATGTCACGTTCTACATCTGAATGGGAAGCGAGACAGAAACAGAGAGGAGTCCCCGCTGAATACCTGAATGTCAGCTGTCTCTGAAGGTAAAGGGGCCTTTTCATGTTTCACTATCTCTGTGACACACACACAGGACTGTTACCTGCACTGGGAGCTCTGTGTGTGTGTGCTGATATACGTCCACACCTGCACATATTTGCACACACACACACTGAGGTTCTGAAAGCTGCAGAATTACCCCTCACCCACGTCAGGCTGTGTTGTCGTGCCTGCAGAAAGTTTTTGGAGACAAAGTGATGCAGCGTCTCTTCCAGCAGCTGTCTGAAGCGGCTCCTGTTGATTTCAGGATGTTCAGTTCTTACTGGTGTAACCCTTCACAGCGAGCTCCTCTGTTGGATGATCTGTCACCGTCATCATGACAAAGAAAGAAGAGATCCCCTCTCCGTCTGAACACTTTGATAACTTCTTAAAAAACTTCTGTGTGTTTGTCTCCGAGCTCCTGAGAGAGCCGTGAGCTCATGATCCTTCATGTCTGAGAGCGCTCCGGCTCCGGCACACCGACTGAAATCAGTCATTGTGTTTGCCTTTTCAACAGCAGTGCACAACCACTGGAACTAATGCGTCTCTGAGGAGAGTCCTGCCTTTATCACAGAGACAGATGAACGCACACAGACGCTCGTTCATGCGCTCAGTTATACGTTTAAGTTTGAGTAACACTCTGAGTGTGGCTGAGCGGTTTCAGAGATCTCAGTGAATAAAAGTCACTCAGTTCAGGTTTTTATGCTTTAAAGGTGACATATCACGCTTTTTTCATCAACATATATTGGTCTAAGAGGTCCCCAAAACATATCTTTAAAGTTTATGCTCAAAAAACACTTTGAAATCAGATTCTGGTCTGCCTGAAAAACCCCTCTTTTTCAGCCCTGCTCAGAACAGTCTGTTTTCTGTGTCTGTGCCTTTAAATGAGAATGAGCTCTCTGACCACGCAGGTCTGAGTTTAATGATCATGCTTTACACCATCTGCACCAGTCAGATTAAGCTGAGCGAGGTGTCAGACCCCCTCAGATGAATTAACTCTGCTCTTTGTGTTTATTTTGGATTCTGGAGGGAGAGGTTAGAAGGTGTTTAAAACATTAAAACAGACAGAGAGAGAAGTTGTGGAAAATGCAGAACAGAAAGAAGGTCAGTGTTTGTTTGTTTGTGCTTCTATTTATATCCATGTTTATGTCCGACTTCCTCTGACACCAAACTCTTGACACTTCTTTACTCCTCCAGCTGAAGTTACCTTCATGCAGCAAGAACCACAGATCTCTTATTATTATCCTCTCCTCCTCCTCCTCCTCCTTCTTTCCTCTGGCTCCTGTTTGTGTGGGTTTTCTGCGTAGTTGTGAGGAGGAGAGAGAGGGACACACTGCGGGGCGTTTGATTCTCTCAGCTGTCTGCTTCAGTCTGAGAAGCCCGGGCCCCTCAGGAGCGGCGCACACCTGCAGGGGCCACACTTCACAGAACATCGTCTTCTGCAGAAACTCCCAAAACAGTCCCACACACACCTTCTGCACACACTCTGTTTCCTTCATCTATAATTCACACAAAATTACTGAACACGCTTTGTGACACACACATCAAATATTTATACCCTGCTGCTGCTGCACACAACGGCTGCTCGACAAACATTTCCATGTACACTTGAAAATGACAAAATGGCATTGTGTTCTCCCCGCAGATCATATCGCTCAGTATGTTTGATAAGAGCAGAGAGGAGCGTGGTGCTGCTTAGTCACTGATAAGAATGCTAGGGAACACTTTCTGAGAGGATGCATCTTAACTTAAAGTCTACAAAGATTTAAAGCATCAGGACTCTGGTCAAATATCTCGACTATAAAACATCGTTATCACCCGAATCCACAGTCTCCACTTTTACATCCACCGCCTGTCCGGCGCTTTGACTGCCAGTGACCGACCAAAACATCTGTCGTCCTCCAGGATCGGTTTTGTTGCACCTCAAGAGTCTCCGTGTTTCACTTCTGAAGGTTTTGTCCAACATGAAGTACATGAGCGGGTCGGTCGCTCCTCTCAGTGCAGCCAGGAGCAACAGAAAGTTCTTCAGCTGGAGGAAGAGGAGACACAAATGTTAGGATGTTAGAATATGTCTGTTTGTTTTTTTTAAACTGGGCTCTATGTTTGTGTGCTTTAAGGTCTAAATGACTGAAAGGAGCCAAACGTTATTTATATGAATCAAGTAAGCGTCTTAAGCCGGCGGCCGTATTATTCTGGGAGATAATCCAGATTAAAGTATCCTCTAAAAGTTGTCCCTCTTTTTGTCACTTATGGGCTCAGGTTATTTGAAGTCAGTGGTTCTCAAAGTTTTTCCGCAGGGCCCACCCCCCCTCAAACACACATACATACTCTCATATTCATTCATTCATTCATTCATTCATTCATTCATTCATTCATTCATTCATTCATTCATTCATTCATTTATTTTTAATTGCTATATTTATTTAAATATTAATTAATTCATTTGTATATTTATGTATTTATTAATATGTTTATCTATCCATTTATTTATTTACTTATTCATTAATTAATTCGTACAGTTATCTATTTGTGTATTTATTTATTTATTTATTTATTTATTCATTCATTCATTTATTTATTTAATTGTTCATCCATTCATTTATTTATTTACTTATTCATTTATTTTTTTATTTTTTTATTCATTTATTAATTAGTTGTTTATTCATGTATTTATTAATTCATTTATTTTCTTCTTTCTTTCTTTATTCATTTATTTATTCATTAGTATATTTATTTGTTTACTTATTTACTTATTCATTCATTCATTTGTACAGTTATCTATTTGTGTATTTATTAGTTTATTTATATATTTACTTATTCATTCATTGGTATTTTTATTCATTCATTCATTCATTCATTTGCTTGTTTTTGAGGTAATGATATTTTGCGTTATTACAAATTGATATATCGGTGTGACCTGAGTTTCCTCTCCTCTCCTTCTTTCCTGTAAATATAATTTAGACCTCCACTGGTTCTTTATTTCACTCTTGGAGTTGTGTGAAGTTACCACAGCTGACATCATGCTGTTTCCTGATTGGCTCTTTCAGAGTAACATGTTTTTTTTTTTTTGGTGAAATACTATTCTGAGACTTTTAGTGTGAAAGTATCGTCAGAAACTTTAAAGGTGTATCATTGAAGTAGCTTAACTACAAATAGCGACGGCTGCAGGAGTTACAATATTTACAGTTGTTCAAAGGCTGCATGTTGAAACAGAAACGTGTCCAAACCACTGAGGACTGTAAAAACCATGTGGTTGACACCATGACACCATGACGTCAGTACATCATTTACCCCGACCTGCCTGTCTTTCACATATAGGCTTCTGTGTACAGGCTTTATATACTTGGCCTAGTTACCAATGCAGAAATGGGTGTATTGTTTTTATTTAGCAGTGCTGGTCACCCCTGTCCTAAACTTACAGCCTGGGAACCTCTGTTCAAAGTGTCTGACAACATTGCAGAAATGATCCCTGCAGAGACAGACCTTTATGTTAAAGAGGAAGTTGTGGGAAGTTAAATGGAGCGCATCATTCAGAGGCGGACATTTGGGTTTTCAAAGAAACCAGTCTGAGATGAGAAAGAACAGTTTGAGATGTAAATCATGTGAAGCTACAACAAAGCTATCAGAGGGACAAAACGAAGCCTAAAAATGAGCATAAGACCCTGTCTTTAGACAATGGCTACATTTACATGAGACTTTTAATTCCTATTGTACTTATTGTGTGGTCCTCCATGTTGTAACTGAAAATTAAAGAAGCAGGCACTGGAGTCTGTTTTCTTCCAGTAGACGTTAATACGTCACGCCCGCCCCTGTCCAGTCAGAACCCTTCCCAACCCCCAGACCTGAAGAGGAATTGAATAAAGACGATTAAACCTGTTTTCCATGTAAACCTCAATTCGGAATTACTATCACCGGACCTGATAGGTTTCTATTCTAGTCAATGTGTTAACTTCCACTGGATCCGGATGATTGGAGACAGACAGGACACGGATCTGATGGAAGTCTGATGCTGCATATAAACAGTTAACTGTGACAGAGAGCGGAGCAGATAGACCCACACACAGTGCACTGTGTGTTTATGTGGAGGTGTGAATGTGTTTGTATTTAGAGTGTGACAACCGTTAAACAAACAAAGGAAATATGATCTAATATATCTGTTTCACTTCTTGGTTTTCATCGGTTGTTTTTTTTCAATGAAGAAATCCTTCGACAGACACTCAGGGTAACAGTCTGAGCCCGTCAGTGACAGAGAGAATAACTTTTAGAGGACACACTTAAAATGATTAATCCAGGATTACGTCACAGCCTGTTTCATTGCTGCATGATGAAGAATCTACTGGAACACTCTAAAAACTTTCTGTATCTGTTAGTCATTTAATCACAGAACATTAAGTCAGTAATAAGCCCAGGTTTAAATCTACCAGACTTTCCCTTTAAGGTGAGATTCAGTCACCTCTATGAGGGCGGAGAGCGGATGGCACATGTTGGGTTGAGGTGAGAATGTGGGCTGATGAGGATGATGGGCCAGAGACAGAAAGATGGGTTTGAAGATGTGATACGGGAGCAGACAAACTGAAAGAACCACCTGAGAGGAGAAAAGAAATATGGATGTTACTGATTTTATGACCCAAAAGAAGGGAGTTAGTAACAGTTATAGAGGCTATAAACTTAGATTAAAGCGACATGGTCATTATTTAAGAGTAGAGTCTATCTTATGTTCACCTGGATGATCACAATGTTTCGGAGCACCCGTCCCAGCAGGATGTGGGATGTGGGGACATTGGTGCTGCGTCTGGAGCGCCTGATGTGTCTCAGCACGATCATGTAGCACAGCAGCACCAGCAGGTAGAACACAAAGAACACGATCATCAGAGGGGCAGTGAACGCAGCAGAGAGCCTTCCCCCGAGCTCCACAGGTGGGCTGTAACACACCCCCACTCCTCCTCCTCCTGCGTCTCCATCCGTACCGGCTGTAGCTTCCTTTACAGAGTAGTAAAGCGTCACCGGCACGATGCCCCCTACAGCCAAAACCCATACAACCGCACCCATCCGGCGGGCGAAGGAGGTTCTTTTGAGGCAGGCGAAGAACCGATAAGGCACCAGGGTGCTGCGGGTGTTCGGGCGTGGGGCTTGGGTGTTCTGGATGAGGGCGGCGTATCGGCTGATTGCAACCAAAGTGAGGATGATGAGGCTGATGTAGATGTTGATGTGGAGCTGTGGGGTGATGAGGTGTAAGACGAGCCAACAAGGAACGCTCCTCAGAGGCCAGATGGAGCCCAGGGCGTAGTACGCCGCCAGGAAGGGCATGGTGAGGGCCGACATGAGGTTGGAGGCGCTCAGGTGGGACAGATACACATGAACGGGGGAGACGGAGGGGATGCATCGACAGAACACCCACAGAGAGAGAGCGTTTCCTGGGAGAGCGGCGAGGAAGAGGAGGGTGTAGGTGGAAGGGATGAGGAAGAGCGTGGCAACAGTGGGGCAGAGGATAAAGGAGGAAGTGTTATCAGGTGGAGGAGAGTTTGATGTGAGCTCCATTTGATCTGTAGGGACACACAAGAGACGGACAGCTGAAAGAGAAGAATCACAAACCTCTGTTAAAAGTGAAGTAGAAATAAATCTTCTTCCTCTTCTGTTTTTACTTATTTACAAATCAGAAAATCAAACAACCGACTTACCGAACAAGGAAATAAACAAACACACTTTTAAAGAAATGCTCAAGGAAAATAAAACAACCAGCCAGCAAACCAGGCAAGCTGAAAACAACCAACAATCAAAACATGCAAGCAGCCAAACAAACCAACAACCAGCCAAAACCCCAAACAAAGCTAACAGACACACAGCCACATACCCAAACAAACGAGCAAAACAGAAGTTAAAACAAATAAACAATCAAGTACACAACTAACAAACCAACCCACAAAACAACCCAAGAGTCAACCTAACTAACTACTAACTAACTTAATGACCAACCAAAGCAACATCAAACCAAAAACCAGCCCTCCATCTAAACAAAGAACCAACAAACTAAACATCCAAACAATAAAACAACCAACCCTTCTTCTAATCAAACAACCCATAAACAAACTAAACATCCAAACAACAAAACAACCGACCCTTCTTCTAATCAAGCAACCCATAAACAAACTAAACAGACAACCAGCTAACCAGTTAACATGACAAACAACCAACAGAGCCAACCAGCCCACCAACTAACTTTACCAACCAACCCTAAAAATAAGGAAAACAACCAACAAACCAAAGAACCAATCAGTGAGCTAACTAAACAACCAACAAACCAAAGAACCAATCAGTGGACTAACTAAACAACCAACAAACCAAAGAACCAATCAGTGGACTAACTAAACAACCAACAGGCCAAGCTGACAAACAAGCAAACAAACAAACCATCCAGACAACCAACTCACCAAACCACCAACTCTTCTTCTAATTAAATAACCCATAAACTAACTAAACAAGCAAACAACCAGCCAACCAGTTGACCTAATAAACCAGCCCCACCAATAAACCAAACCACCAACCAGTTAACATGACAACCAACCAACTTACCAACCAACTTACCAACCAACCAACCAACCAACCAACCAACCAACTTACCAACCAACCAACTTAGCAACCAACCAACCAACTTACCAACCAACCAACCAACTTACCAACCAACCAACCAACCAACTTACCAACCAACCAACTTAGCAACCAACCAACCAACCAACCAACCAACCAACCAACCAACCAACTTACCAACCAACCAACTTAGCAACCAACCAACCAACCAACCAACCAACCAACCAACTTACTTACCAACCAACCAACCAACCAACTTACCAACCAACCAACTTACCAACCAACCAACTTACCAACCAACCAACCAACTTACCAACCAACCAACCAACCAACTTACCAACCAACCAACTTACCAACCAACCAACCAACCAACCAACCAACCAACCAACCAACCAACTTACCAACCAACCAACCAACCAACTTACCAACCAACCAACTTAGCAACCAACCAACCAACCAACCAACCAACCAACTTACTTACCAACCAACCAACCAACCAACCAACCAACCAACCAACCAACTTACCAACCAACCAACCAACTTACCAACCAACCAACCAACTTACCAACCGACCAACCAACCAACTTACCAACCAACCAACCAACCAACCAACCAACCAACCAACCAACCAACCAACCAACTTACCAACCAAGCAAAATATTAGTCAACCAGGTAAACATTCAGTCACCCAACATCCAGACAAACCACAACAGCAACCAACTAGCCAAGCAACAAACAACCAAACAACAAGCCAATGAAAACCAAGCAAACCAACTAAACTTTCTGGGTTGATTGTCCTGAAGGTGGCGCTACACTTACAGTCTAAAGTTAAAAAATCTTCATAATAGATCAGTCCCAGTGTGGAGAAAATAAAACATATGATATCATGGCTCAGTGAACAGAAATGCATGTTTCAAGCCCAAACCGGCTTCACCTTATTTTCAGACTGTCCCTCAGAAATGATCAAGTGAGATTTTTGAAATGTTTTATTACAAACAGCTGCTGTTACTTCCTGCTGCAGTATTCTCCAATCTGCATGTTATATAAGTGAACTAAAACAGCCAATAAAGAAACATCTCTGACCTCAGTGTGTCTGTGATGGAGCAACCAAAACCTGCAACAATAAATAAACATCACATATTTCAACTCTTTAACTTCTTTTTGCTTTCCTGTAACTCTGAGTCACTCTTCTGTGTTTCTTATCTACCTTCCTCTTCGCTGCCTCATCTTCCCCCTTGAACAAAATGCACATCCTCAGCCCCCTGTGATGTTCTCTTAGAATATAATCTTAAAGTCAAATCAATCCTTTGCTCCTTTTGTTTTTAAGCCAATGAAGAGTTAGGAAGATTAGTTTGAACGCTCAATGTTTGTCACACAACTTTTAAAACAATAAGAGACTATGAACTGCAGTTATCTAAATGAATCACAGCTGATAAAATGCACATTTTGCCAAATTAGGTTGAATAGCAAAGCAACTTAATGTTGTACATACCGATTCAGGAGCTCTGATGTTCATTCAAAGACATCAACCACCGCGAGTCACTCAGGTCTAAATGACTCTAGAGGCTAAAAACCTCAGTACACAACCATCCTGTTACTTCCTGCTTCATTTCTCACTACAGGTCGCTGTGGGTGCTGTTCTATATTTAAATTTAGATATAGCCTATGTTCTTTTCATGCTTCATCTTTCTATAGAAGGCGATAGAGTGAAGTTGTGTTGCTCCAGTTACAGTAAGTGTGCTGTGTTAACAAGACTCACAGAAAATGTGTCACCTTTTATTTTACAAGGAGGGGAATGGTTTCTGCAAGTTTCTTTATGTCCTCCCGTTAGGAGTAGAGTTTTAACCTCTCTGTCTACTCTGTCAAGGTTTTTAAATTGTCCCTTATCTCTTTAACAGTCAGCTGCATAAAAAAAGTTTGATATAATAGATAAACGACAGACTCTCACATGTAGAAATAAGATAAAGCAATAATTAGCATTCTTCAAAAGCAGACTCTAAAATCATGAGGAGGAGAGATCCTGTCGTTATGATCTTATGTGTTCATAAATAATCTGGTTTAAGGGAAAATTCCAATTCCAGATTGCAGATTTATCAAAAATGGAGCTGGTTAAAAGCATAACATATATAAAAAATATATCTCATAATTTAAAGGTCCTCTCTGGCAGCCTTAGTCTTCCATCTCTCCTCCTCAGTTTTCTTCCACAGAGATGAGACTTGCATATCTGCACGCTCCTGCACACTGTCTGTATTTATTCGGCCTTTGGAGGGCGCTGGAGTTCCAGCTCTAGGATGGAGGGTTGTTTCAATCCAGCACTGATAGAGACGGCATTCAGACTCTTTACTGTGGTTAAGTGCTGAAACCACACTGTGAAAGTGCTCTGCTGTAAGTAAAAGACAGACGTGTAATCTGGAGGAAGGGTTAAAGATGATAAACGTCCTGTATGACTCTTCTAGTTTTTAATATTCCATCATTAGATTATTATTCCTGCATCAATGGAGGAGCAGGGTTTCACTGCTGGGGGTAAGGCTTTGTCCAAAAACAACCAAAACTTCTGAAAAAGTTGAAAACATTCAAATTATTTAAAAGAAAAGAAAATCAGAACTTTTAAAACACTGATGAAGCTGGAACCCTGAAATAATCCATCTGCTCCTTTTAAACAGTCTATGATGACTTTTAGATGAATCTGTGTAAAACTTGTGTTCACAAACATCTGGATAAGAAAGCTGAAACACATGATGCTGTACTCTCAGTGGATTATATTATGAGGTTGTGTGTGAGAGTAACAGTTTTATCCCCAGAGCAGAGGAACTGTCTTCTCTGACTGTTATTGTCACACAGTTACTGTCGTCATATTTACACAGTTTCCACCACTTCTGCTTCAACTGTTGTTGTGTTTGGATTTATTAGTGAGTCATTCATTTATTATCAAGTTGCTCTTATGCATCACTTTGCATTTTATGGATTATATTTGTAGTTCTTTAATAATGAATTGAAGGAGTTGTGCAATACCATTACAGATATTCCACTCTACCCCATTCAATTCTATTCTATTCTATTCTATGCAATTCTATGCTATTCTATTCCACCCCATTCTATTTCATTCCATTCCACTCTGTTCCACTCCACTCTGTTTAGGGGTGTAATGATTCTTTTTAACAACGATTCGACGAAAGGACGATATTGGTTCATTTAGAACGATACGATCCGAAACGATTCAGTAACTTTTTAGCCCAAAATTCAAGCAGTGTGACTGTGAAATAAATCCCTTGATACTGGACAGTCCTAGATTCCTGTTTCAGCTTCTGCAGAGCTGATGTTACCTTGCGCTGCTGCTGCAGCAAGAACGCTGCAAGAGGCGCCTGGACGGTCGGCGTTGTGTGAAATCCCATGGCGCCTTAGTAGGTGTTTGGATAGATTTGTGTTGCTGGTTGTGGTAACTTAACTTGACCTTTACATATCCTACAAACAGAGAGCTTATTTAGAACATCTCCGTCTTTGCAAAAGCCAAAGTGTTTCCACACGCTGGACCGCGATGGTGGCTTGATCATTCCTCGCTTGCCGGCTTCTCCTCTGCCGTCCGCCATGCTATGTTTTGTTCTCTGCTGCCGCGTGGCGAGGACGTCACAGACAGGCAGCCTGAATTGAGTAACGTTTAACGTCTTTATCATTAAAAGTGCAAAAACACACATCCATATAAAGTCTGCCGTGCTTAAATCCAATGTGTTATTTCCTAGTATGGATACAATCGATTTATAACCCTTTAAAACGATGTTAGATCCATATATGTCGTCTGGAAGGCCAACTAGCCGAGCACAGATCGATGTAGTCAGATCATAGGAATATAAATCAATACATTGATGTAGTAGAGGAATCGTTACACCTCTAATTCCGCTCCACTCCATTAAATGAAATCAGTATGACTTAAAGACACTCAGAGCTTGCTTGCTGAAACATCATAACCACACTTTATTAAAGGATTTTAAATTAATATACATTTCAAACCAAATCTATTCCAGACCCTTCAGAACAGACCATGTGAGGACACCATTTCTCCCCCATCCTTCCTCGAGCATTGTTTCTGCATGTTCCTTTAAAACACATATCATGAACTGCATATGAAAACACATGAGGATATAACTGTGACAGGCCCATGTCTGTCACTATAATCAGTGTTTGGGCTCTAACTTCAGTGAGAGTCAGCTGTTTCAGTTTTGACACTGAGGCACATTAGGGGTAAAGGTGAGTCTCGCCCTCCTTGGTGCTGTCCCGTTCCTTGGAAGCGTATTTGGCGTCTACACGATGATGGAGGTTCATCATCTCAGAGTGTTTTTACATCCCTGCTGGGCCGATCACCTCCTTCTTCTTCAAAGTGCTGCAGAGAAAGACGATGTTTGACTGTCTCCTGTCTGTCCTTTTATTGTCCAAGTCAGCCGTGGAGCTGCTCCCGCTGACCCCAGAAACATCTCGCACTCGAAACATGTTGCTCACCAAGCGCAGCACCTCCTTCCTCACTGAGGAGGACAACAGGAAGTACATGACGGGATCCAGGCAGCTGTTTAGAGCCGAGAACAGCAGCGCCACCTCGTTGGCTTTATCCGCCACGCCCCTCCAGAAACAGGAAGTGTCTGTGATCTGCGTTCTGATGTAGAACACTCTGACCATGTGATAGGGCACGAAGCAGACGGTGAAGAGGAAGAGGATGAAGAAGGACTTCCTGGCTGAGCGAGTGTAGTGCTGTGCGTTCGGGAGGTCCGGTTTCTCGTGCGAGGTTCTCAGGAGCTTGAGGGCGATTTTTCCATAAGACACGACGAGGGAGACGAAGACGAGCCAGAAGATGACCAGGAGGAAGATGTTGATGTAGGCTTTCCACTTTGCTTTGAGGAGCGTCTTGTAGTGGAAACACCTGGAATGAGAAAGATGTCCTAAATCACACACACTGCTGAACATGAACAGAAACAGAGGACAGCGTTTCATGTAGGAGGATATGGAAAGAAGAATCAAATTAAAATAGATGTTTCATCGTTAATGGCATCAACACCCGGTGTGCCACTGTGCAATAATCTCAGTTTACCTGTGCTCTAGATTTTTCTGGTGCAAGATAAATAATTTAACCATGCAATTTCCATTGAACTAGTCGAATGCATGTTTTCTACGTTACTTTGGATGCCTGTTTGTCTGCGCTCAAGGTGCAGGCATTGGGTTCCTCATGTTAAAATCATATCCTGATTTCAACAACTGGGCCAAGCACTTATCCCGGTTTTGAGAAACCAGATTGTGCAACTTGGAGAGCTCTGGAAGAATAGAAACTGTGGCATGTATAAGCCTTACCCTGGTTTCTGACAGCTCTCTGCACAGACGTGGCCATGGCGGCAGCAGCGAGAGCATCTTACCTCTGGAGCCAGTTTTGTCTAGGTGGTGGCAGTGACAGGCTGACACCAGTCAGAGCTGAGGACATGCTTGATAGTTGCTATTGCTATCTTCTCCCAGTGCTGGAAATGAGGTGATATCTGCAACGCCATGTTGGCATGCACTAGTGTTAAGCCGGCAATAAGCTACAGTGGTCTCTTTGTTTCTGAGATTACAAAACTGCTTGTGTTGTTAAAAATAAAGTGCCTGCACAAATAAGATGTAGTAACCAGAAACCAGGGGTGTGAATAACCAGGTTTCTCTGTGTGCATGTAAACGCCATATCTCCAATATGATAAAACCGGGACAAGGCTCAAAACAGAGATTCCTTCAAGTCCATGTAAACACCCTCAGGGTTGTCTGCTCTGAAAACATCGGTTGTGACTGGCCTGGTGATTTGCTCAGGTTTCAGAATGGTAGCATATGTGATAGAGACTGAAGTGGTCCGAGGATGCTGCCATGAGGAATCCCATTTTCAGTACGAGTCTCTGAAACACGGTGACACACTCAAGTAGAGAGTTTCGCCTACCTGTCTTGCTCGGAGTGATTCTTCGACATCAGGATCGTCAGAGTCAAAGCCGAGGCCAGGATCCAGACCACCGCACAGAGAACAGTGCTCCTCCTGGTGGACCTCAGCCTGTGCTGCCCCCCTGTTCCACGGTGGATCTTCAGGTATCGATCCACGCTGATCAGCCCCAGCAGCGTGACGCTGATGTACATGTTCATGTAGAAGACGGTTCCCACCACTTTACACAAGGTGGGGCCCAGGTTCCACATGTTCCCCTGGCTGTGGTACAGAATCCTGAACGGCAGACACACCACCAGGAGCAAGTCCGCGAACGCGACATTAATGAGAAACACCCGCACTGAGTTTTTCTTCGCTTGAACGCAGAAGAAAACCCACAGAGCCACCAGGTTCCCGACGAGTCCCAGGATGAAGATTATAGAGTAGAGCACCGCCAACAGGCTTTGAAGAGCATCGTAATCCACACAAGTTTGTTGGGTCGGTGTTGAATTCAAAACACCGGGGAGGAGAGAGCTGTTCAGAGTCTGGAGGGTGGATGTGGCAGGTGTGGTCGAGGTGTTTCTGGTCATGGTGGTGTCTGTGATCCTCAGCCCCTGGAGAAAGCAACAAAGAGGAAACACTTCAGATGGACTCTGGTGTGTTGACATGAGAGAGTCCAGCTGAACGGATTTGCTCAACCATGTCTTGAATAAACACCTTCAAAACATGTTTATGCTGACACCAACAGCAGCTGCATAGATGTTAAAATAACCTGTTTCCTGCTGTGGTTCAGATTCTATAACATCATCGTAAAGGACTTTGCAGAAGTGCTGAACTCCTGATGCTTAATATGTTCTATACTCACCAAAACACAGGAACAAGCTTAAACTGTAAACTGAGAGATCAGAGTAAATGCTTCCTGCAGCATGCAGCTCTTATCTTGTAGCCAAACTCAATTTCCAATACTCTAAAAATATCATTAAGTACTCACCTAGTCAGTGAACCACATTCTTCAGCAGCTTAAAGAAGTAGCTCGCCCGTGGTTTCTGCAGCCCTTTTATTTCCCTCCTGTGGTATATTCCCCCAAGTTTAATATGTAAGAGAAACTATCCAAACTTTGCTGCATCTTCTCCTCCAACTTTCAGCTGCTCTGTCTCTCTGCGTCCGTATATAAAAATACTCCTGCGTAGAGGTCTGACTTTTGTTTCCTCTCTGAGAGACACGCGCCCTCCCCCTGCTGCGACTCTGAGAGACGCTGAAGTGAGACTGTGGTGATGTAGCAGTGAAAGCACTCGAAGCTGTGGTGGTGAACCCTCCTTTTTCCATTCTGCAGAGACGAGGCAGGGCTTAGAGTCCGACCTTCTGATTACACACAGGAGGGTAAGCGGAGGGATCACTGGGTGTTCAGAGCTTGTATGTACACAATGAGCTTTCCACTCTGGGCTCTGATTATAACCTGGGAGTATCTGCTGAGTGAGGCCAACTGTTGAAGAGAAAGGGCTCCCAAAATACAACCCTGAGCTCTCAGAATAAATAAGAGAGTCAAGTGAGGTCTGAGTTTAAGCTGCCACCCATGAGACTGGAAGAATCATGAGACTCATATCTGCTCTGAAAAGTAGTCTCTGGCTCACATTGTGAAGCAGCTGATCAGAGCAGAGGCTTTATGTTGGATGTTTAAAGTGTTAAAAGTGACAGCGTTGAAAACCTGGTCTCTAATTTGACATATTTTGGGGTCTTGATGAATAAGAGGGAGAAAACCTTCTTGGACTAGCTCCTGGATCGCTTCAGCATTCGGGACATCAGGCTATAAACTCAGGGTTGGTTGTCACAATTTCTACTGTTTTGATGATTGCTCATCATCAAAACATCTTTCAATAATCATTCCTACGTTAAATTGAAGCAACATAGAGAACAAAACAAATAGGCCGAACAATAATGGCCGACTCAACTCGTTGTTACATGTGACAACCAACCCCAAAGAAAATGTGATGACCAACCCCAACTGGAATTTTTTGCAAGCATCAAGGCTAACAACCATCTAACAAGTAGTTAGCTAGCTAATAAAAATCTGAACTCTAGCTTTCCCCTCACACTTTGTGACAACCAACCCCGTTCTCCCCTACTGTATAATACCATATTTAGAAGGATCGCATGGTACCGTATCGTACCGTATCGTACCGTATCGTACCATATCGTACCATAACGATTCAAAATGGTACTGTACCGTACCAAAATGTACCTTATCGTGTTGTATTGTATCGTATTTTATTTTATTGTATTGTATCGTTTCCTGGCGTATTGTATCATATCCTTATCGTATTGTATCGTATCGTATTTTATCGTATTGTAACGTATCGTATTTTATCGTATTGTAACGTGGCGTATTTTATCGTATTGTAACGTGGCGTATTTTATCGTATTGTAACGTGGCGTATTTTATGGTATTGTAACGTATCGTATTTTATCGTATTGTAACATATCGTATTTTATCGTATTGTAACGTGGCGTATTTTATCGTATTGTAACGTATCGTATTTTATCGTATTGTAACATATCGTATTTTATCGTATTGTAACGTGGCGTATTTTATCGTATTGTAACGTGGCGTATTTCATCGTATTGTATCGTATTGTATTTTATCGTATTGAAACGTGGGGTATATTATCGTATTGTATCGTATTGTATTTTATTGTATTGTAACGTGGCGTGTTTTATCGTATTGTAACGTGGCGTATTTTATCGTATTGTAACGTGGCGTATTTTATCGTATTGTAACGTGGCGTATTTTATCGTATTGTAATGTATCGTATTTTATCGTATTGTAACGTGGCATATTTTATCGTATTGTAACGTGGCATATTTTATCGTATTGTAATGTAACGTATTTTATGGTATTGTAACGTGGCGTATTTTATCGTATTGTAATGTATCATATTTTATCGTATTGTAACGTGGCGTATTTTATCGTATTGTATCGTATTGTATTTTATCGTATTGTATCGTACCATATTTTATCGTATTGTAACGTGGCGTATTTTATCGTAATGTAACGTGGCGTATTTTATCGTATTGTAACGTGGCGTATTTTATCGTAATGTAACGTGGCGTATTTTATCGTATTGTAACATGGCGTATTTTATCGTATTGTAACATGGCGTATTTTATCGTATTGTAATGTGGCGTATTTTATCCTATCCTTATTGTATTGTGTCGTATCGTATCACCTCATATCATATCCTACCATACCGTACTGTATCGTAAAGTACCTTATTGTAACGTGTTGTATCGTATCGTAAAGTACCTTATTGTAACGTGTTGTATCGTATCGTAAAGTACCTTATTGTAACGTGTTGTATCGTATCGTATCGTAAAGTACCTTATTGTAACGTGTTGTATCGTATCGTATCGTATCGTAAAGTACCTTATTGTAACGTATTGTATCGTATCGTATCGTAAAGTACCTTATTGTAACGTGTTGTATCGTATCGTATCGTAAAGTACCTTATTGTAACATATTGTATCGTATCGTATCGTATCGTAAAGTACCTTATTGTAACGTATTGTATCGTATCGTATCGTAAAGTACCTTATTGTATCGTATCGTAAAGTACCTTATTGTAACGTGTTGTATCGTATCGTAAAGTACCTTATTGTAACGTATTGTATCGTATCGTATCGTAAAGTACCTTATTGTAACGTGTTGTATCGTATCGTATCGTAAAGTACCTTATTGTAACGTGTTGTATCGTACCGTATCGTAAAGTACCTTATTGTAACGTGTTGTATCGTGTCGTACGGTACTGTACTTTACCTTATCGTGTCATGTCCTATCATATCATACCGATCGTACCTAAACTTACTGTATCATATCGTACCTAATGTACGTTGTATTGTATCATGTTTTATCCCATCAAGTGGTATTATAAAGTATTGTTTTGATATTGAATCATACATCAGATTGTATGAGATTGATTTATCTGCTGTTTCTGGTTTAAATAATCTCATTCTTCATGCACAGAAATCTTTGTGTCAGACATTTAAAATAACAGAAGTCAGTCTGTGGAGAATATAAGCAGCTTCAGGAGCTGTACTCTGACTGGGTGCATTTAATGAAAGTTTGTTTTACAATTTCAGGGAAAACGGAAGTTCTACCTTCTTCACTTATGTAATGACTTGAAGTGAGCCTTCTTTTTAAAGAAGCATCCCATCATATTCTGTCTTGACGCCAACACAAAGTCTCAGTGACGTGTCTCGTGGTTTCTGAGGAGGCGTTATGAAGCATGAAGCTGAGGTTTGTAATATTGGAAGTGAAAACTGACCACCGCAGAGTTATTATGAAGAGAGAACAGACCTATAGACCAAAACTATTTATGTAACTGTCTGTAAACAAGTAGCTGTAGCTGTAGCTGTAGCTGTGTACCAAGACATACGTCTACATACTGACAAATAAAACAACAAGAAACACTAAATCTGTGACCAATCCTTCATAAAAGGTCCTGCTGCCTTTCTGGCAGAGGTCGGTTTTACTCCCCACGTCTGCAGATTTGAAGATCTAGTGGATGATTTTTATTTATCATGGATAAGTGCTAGCGCTAGTTAGCATAGCCACGTAGCTACATGTTCGTAGCTGTGTACCAAGACACACGTCTACATACTGACAAATAAAACAACAAGAAACACTAAATCTATGACCAATGGTTCAGAAAGGTCCTGCTACAGGCGCCTCTCCGTCAGGATCAGATTCTGGATCAGATTCAGAGGGTTGAAGTAACGCGATCTCTGAGCAGCCGTGTATATTCAGCCAACATGTAAACATTAGATCAACGTGCTGGAGAGCCGAGGCACATCCACTTCCTGAGGGGGCGTGGTCAGAGAGAAAACAGAGTGTTCTGAGGAGGACTGAAGAAGAGGGTTTTTCAGGCAGACCAGAATCTGATTTCAAAGTGTTTTTTTGAGCATAAACTTTAAAGACATGTTTTGGGGACCTCTTAGAACAATATATATTGATGACAAAAGCGTGATATGTCCCCTTTAACATCGAGAGGATGTGGAACATTTTCTTTTTTTGACCAACTCATGGTTTGGTTTCTTGGAAAGTAAATATTGATCAATGTGATATGTAATAATTCCCTTCCTTTGCAAGTCTTTATAACAAACTTTAACTCCCAGGTTGATTCAGTTCGCCCTGAACTCTCCATCTTCCCAGGCTGTCATCTGACTTTGATTTTAAAAATGAGCATTGGAAATGAAGCATAAATAATTAAACTGCTCAATTCAAGTTGTTATTCTGCTTTGGACACAGAAGCAAATTCTCAAACATAAATCACACGTCGTCCTGTGATCCTCCCACACTGATGTGTTTTGGTGTGTGTGGTCGTGGTGGGTGTTGGTTTGGGTTTTTTTTTTTGGGTGTGTCGCGCACATGTGATCCTCGTTATTTATAGGAGGGTGTTGCTTTTTAATTAACAGAAAACCAGCATTAAAATGACAAGTCTGTCTCTCTCTGGTTCTCAGCCTCACTGTGTGCTGCTGGCGTCCAAAGAGAACTCGGCTCCCGTGAAGCTGGGGGGGTTCGGAGTCGCCATCCAGCTCGGAGAGTCAGGACTGGTGGCAGGAGGTAACGTGAACACAAACGTACATCAGACACATTAACCCTGTTTTAGACTTTCTACTACTTCCAAGTGGAACAATAGATTTATATATTTGCAAAGGAGAACTTTGAGGTACCAAAATCAGGAATAGAAAGGTTGCAATGGGACTTTGAACACTTCCTTTTTCCAGTGAAGATAGAAAAGAACAAAGCATCTCATTGAGCGTGTGTGTCCTCTGTCCCTGCAGGTCGGGTTGGAACCCCTCACTTCATGGCCCCGGAGGTGGTGAAGAGGGAGCCGTACGGTAAACCTGTGGACGTGTGGGGCTGCGGGGTCATCCTCTTCATCCTCCTCTCAGGGTGTCTGCCTTTCTACGGCACCAAGGAGCGTCTGTTTGAAGCCATCTGCAGAGGAAAGTACAAGGTGAGGAGATCCTTCAGACGACCGGCTGTCCTCTGTGAGAAGTTTCAGAACGCAGATAAAGTAAACAAAGCAAAGTGTAAACAGCTTTGAAAGCAGAAGTGTTCCTTTAGATCAACAGAGGAGACACAGGGAGAAGGGATGATGTCATTTATCCAACACACCAGGCCCCTCAACACACCTCTGACTGCAGGATCAGACGTCCTGGTGTAGATTTTAATCTATCAGTTTAAGCACTCTGACTTGTCGTAGGGAGAGCTGCAGCTCTGTCACCCTGAATGCATTGTACCTCAGATTGATGGAGCTTTCTCTTTGCTGCAGAAAGCTCTGCAGGCAATCTTCTACCTGTACTCCACTCTCTAAACTCTCTGTGCAGAAATGGAGAGACCTGAGAGGACTTAGAGGAAGAAAAAAAGACAGACAGACTGAGCACAAAACCTCATATCAGATCGGGCTTCAAGTTTTCTGCAGAAGAGTGAATTTCCCTCAAACTACAGAGGAACCAACGATGCAAAAATACATGTTGGGAGTTTTAGTAGTAACCGTCTGTCTTGAAGACCTCCTGTCCTGCTCTTTAGTTTGTCGTTAACTCGACATGCACAGAGGAATCTCAGCACTGTTCTCTACCTGCAATGTTTGTTTCAAGGCCACAGAAACTCAATTTTCAATATTGCAATTGCTGCCGCTTTCAAGTAGCGAGCAGAACAGGAAGTTCAGATATCAAAAGGATGCTCAGCACGATATGATCCACATTTCCTCTTTCTTCTTAAATCTAGTTGCTCAACGCTACAATTTCGATTAACTTCCAAATCAACTTTTGGGTTGTGGCCACATATTTCTCACACATACTGGTGTTTAGAAACACTGCAACGTCATTGAACCATGTGAACAAGTCTTCTGCAGCTTCTTGTAAGTGTAACCCTATTTGCAATGTAGTCCTCAGCTCTTTAACCTTGGAGCTGTTTCTGCTAAAGAAAGTGACGTTACAGACAAAATATTAACAGAAAATGCCCCAAATTATAACTTTAAGTTTGAGACATCAATCAATCAATCAATCAATCAATCAATCAATCAATCAATCAATCAATCAATCAATCAATTAATCAATCTTTATTTATAAAGTGCCAAATCACATCAAATGTTCCCCTCAGACTCTTTCCAAACAGAGCAGGTCTAGGCCGTACTCTATGTCCTATTATTAACAAAGACCCAACATCAAGATCCAGTCCCATCTTACAGACAGGACTCAGTCTGATCTCATCTTAATCCACCATGAGCAGAGCACTTTGCAGCATTTAGCAAGTTACAGTGGCAAGGACAAACTTCCTTTAACAGGCAGAAACCTCCAGCAGGACCAGACTCATGTTAGACACACATCTGCTGAGACCGTGTTGGAGAGAGGGATAGAGGGAGATGAAGAGAGAGAGAGAGATGATAGTGGGGAGACTGATAGTAGTAGTTGTAGCAGCTGGAGTCTGGCACGTCCACAGCAGCAGAGATCCAGAGGAACCTACGAGACAAGGGAGCTCAGGGACTCCAGGAAGGTCTATGGTTAGTAACTTTAATGGGACAGGAAGAGTTAAAGTAAGAGGCTGAGAGAGGAGAGAGAGGGAAAGACAGGATCCCAGTGTGTCAGTCTAAGCCTAAAGCAGCATAACTAAGAGCTGGTCCAAGCCTGAGCCAGCTCTAAGACATAAAGTGTTGCAGTGATGTGTTGCTCAGTGTTAAGTGTGTCTACGTCTGTGTGCAGATGAATCCTCGTCAGTGGGCCCAAATCTCAGAGAGCGCCAAGGACCTGGTGAGACGCATGTTGATGCTGGACCCCGCTGAGAGGATCACAGTATACGAGGCTCTGAACCACCCCTGGCTCAAGGTAACTACAAGAAACCAGAAACCATCCCTCTGGATTTTAACTCTTTAGTGTGTTTGAACTGGATTTAAATAGTTAATACTCCACACAGTGTAAATAATGGCCGCGCTGTTTTGGTTTCCTGGAACCAGAAGTGACCAAACTTGGATCAGAGGGAGGCACAAATACTGAATTATTAAACCAAAGAGTCCATGACCGGGGCTGCTTCATTAGCATCAGGTCAAGTCTTATCAGTCCACACTTTTCGCTGCTTAGAAAGCCAACAGCAGTCAAACCTCTTGGATGATCTGTTAGTCCAACAAAGTGCAGAGTGACAGATTATTAGTCTGATATTTACATGAACAAATCTTGCAAAAAACACAACAAACACAGCCCAGAGGTTCAGTTCAGGGACTGAGTTAGCTGAGGTGACACTTAGCAGATAGCTCGCAGCTCCAACCTGTCACTCAAACAGGCCACGCCCCCAATTCTGCATCACTTTAGGTGAGTTAAATATAAATACAGTACGTACAGTTACCATGAATATAGAAATGAGCGATAGAGTCCAAAGCTGTTTTTGTACCAGACTGTAAACATGATTATTCCTGCTGTAACATTTTATCATGGGACTCTATGGCGACTGACTCACTTTAGGAGGCAGCCTCTAGTGGACACTGAAGGAATTGCGATTTTTGGGGACTTCAGCTGTGGTGTTTTCATTTCTCATTGAAAATAACAAACCCTCCAATAAACTGTGGGAATAGGATGTTAGCCAGAGGTCAAGTTCAGGGGCTGAATTAGCTGAGGTGAGACCTAGCAGACAGCTAGCAGCTCCCACTTGTCACTCAAATAGGCCACGCCCCTAATTATGCATCACTTTGATGAATGGAATGAATAGAGAAATGAGCGATAGAGACTCAAACTGTTTTTGTACCAGGCTGTAAACATGTTTTTCTGATGTAACATTTTAACATGGAGCTCTATGGGGACTGACTCACTTTAGGAGGCAGCCTCTAGTGGACACTGAAGGAACTGCGATTTTTGGGGACTTCAGCTGTGGTGTTTTCATTTCTCATTGAAAATAACAAACCCTCCAATAAACTGTGGGAATAGGATGTTAGCCAGAGGTCAAGTTCAGGGGCTGAATTAGCTGAGGTGAGACCTAGCAGACAGCTAGCAGCTCCCACCTGTCGTTCAAATAGGCCACGCCCCTAATTATGCATCACTTTAATGAATGGAATGAATAGAGAAATGAGCAATAGAGTCCCAAGACTGTTTTTGTACCAGGCTGTAAACATGTTTATTTATGTTGTAACATTTTAACATGGGACTCTATGGGGACTGACTCACTTTAGGAGGCAGCCTCTAGTGGACACTGAAGGAACTGCAGTTTGTGTTGTGCTCATGTCACAGCCCTGCATTCTGCCGCAGGATAAATAGAGCAAATTAAAGTTTAAAGAAGTGGAGAGTGGATGTTCTCTGTGAGGTTATTCTGTAGAACAAGATGCATTTAAAGTGTCGACTGTGATAAAAGTTTTTGTCGCCTGTTTCTGAGACTTGTGCAGAATAGTAAAACCACATCGCCCACAGCGTCACGCCGTGATCAGTCTTCAGTGCCACAGCTTTTCACACTGACAGCACGCGGCGGTGGCGGCGCAGAGGTGTTACTGATGTCGTGCTTTGTCAGCAGAAAGCTTTTATTGTGTTGTCTCCCGCTGACAGTGATGGAGCGATGCTTCAACGTGAACATTTGACAATTCAACCGAGAGACGAGGGATCCGTCTGGGGGCTGAGTGACACATCATTCATCACAGTTAACAGAGCTCACAATGCTGCTGTGGATCCATTGGTCAAACTCAGACATGTGTTTGCTGTAATTACAGAAGATTGAGTCCAGTTCAAACGGCGTGATTAAACACTCTGAATGAGGAGGGAACTCATCACATCACAGGACAGCAGCAGACAGCAGCACATTTCCTCATTCCTCTTGAGTAAACTTCCCCAACAACATGATTTAAGCCTCCATCACAGCGCTCGCCTTACATCCAGAAACATGTCTGTCATGCATCTGTGTTTTTTTTTCTACATCACCACATGACAAAACTTCCTCAACAGCTTCCTGAAACACAGCAACAACACAGAGACACAGACTGGACCAAAGTTTAGCTTTCAAACCGCAGAGCTGTAGCCTCCCCAAAGATCGGCAACATGCATTAAAGCTATTTTTAACGTCTTAAAAGGCTGTACTGTTTCTTTAAGGGGAGATAGTTAAAAGCTGAAAAGCCAGACATGAGTGGAATAAACACTGGATCTGACAAACCCTGAGTCTGTTGCATGCTACAGTCTGCACAAGTTACAGCTCCTCCAACATGTAGCAACCCGACTTCTTACCACAACTAAAAAGGAGACCACATCGCTCCTGTTCTGGCTTTTAGAATTGATTTCAAGATTTATTGATGACTTTTAAACCCTTAAAGACCTAGACCATCCTTTGGGGTGCCAGACTCTCCTGAATTTATTTTGAATATGCTGAATGAGACAAATGTGGTATCAATGGAAAGCTGAGAATGTCCGCTGTAACTGAGTTTATAAAGCTTGTTGGTAGGATTAGCGCTTCAAAAGTTATCAAACATTTAAGAACAAGTAGCCGGCGGCGGCTGTCTAGGTCTTTGAGGGTTAAAGCATGTTCTGGTCTTGCATCAAAATACAAATCTGACCTCCTCACTCCATACGTACCCGGTCGTACCCTGAAGTCCTCAGCCAAGGCTCTCCTCGTCTTTCCACGATGGAGGCTGAGGACCAAAGGTGACCTGCACTGGGTTGCACCAATCAATCAATCAATCAATCAATCAATCAATCAATCAACCTTTATTTGTATAGCGCCAAATCACAACAAACGTTATCTCAAGACTCTTTTACAAACAGAGCAGGTCTAGACCACTCTATGTCAAATTATGAACAGAGACCCAACACCAAGACAGGGTAAGACTCAGTCTGACCCCACCTTAATCCACCATGAGCATTGCACATCACAGTATTTAGCTAGTTACAGTGGTGAGGAAAAACTTCCTTTAACAGGCAGAAACCTCCAGCAGGACCAGACTCATGTTAGACACACATCATGCCTCGACTGAGTTGGGTCTGGAAAGACAGATAGAGGGGAGTAAGAGAGAGAGGTGATAGAGATGAGACGAGTCGTAGAAGCTGTTGCCGCTGGAGTCCAGATCGTCCGCAGCAGGAGGACGTCTACAGCAGCTCAGAGGAATCTACGAGACAAGGGAGCTCAGGGACTCCAGAAAGGTCTATGGTTAGTAACTTTAATGGGACAGGCAGAGTTAAAGTAAGTGATGAGGGGGTTGGGGGGAAGGGGGTGAGCTAGGATCCCAGTGTGTCAGTGTGCCAGTTCCCCCGGCAGTCTAGGCCTATAGCAGCATGACAAAAGCTGGTCCAAGCCTGATCCAGCTCTAACTATAAGCTTTGTCAAAAAGGAAAGTTTGAAGCCTACTCTTAAAAGTAGAGAGGGTGTCTGCCTCCCGGACCCTGACTGGTAGATGATTCCAAAGGAGAGGGGCCTGATAACTTAAGGTTCTACCTCCCATACTACTTTTAGAGATTTTAGGTACAACTAGCAAGCCTGCATGTTGGGAGCGTAGATTTCTAGAGGGGTAATAGGGCACTATGAGCTCTTTAAGATACAAGGGTGTCTGATTTTTAAGGGCTTTGTAGGTTAAAAGAAGGATTTTAAACTCTATTCTACATTTTATTGGGAGTCAGTGTAGAGAAGCTAACACTGGAGAGATGTGCTCCCTCTTCCTGGTTCTAGTCAGGACTCGAGCTGCAGCGTTTTGAACTAGCTGAAGAGTCTTTAGAGACTTATTGGGGCAGCCTGATAAGAGGGAGTTACAGTAATCTAACCTGGAGGTAACAAATGCATGGACTAGTTTTTCTGCGTCGCTCTGAGATAGGAAGTGTCTAATTTTAGAAATATTGAGCAAGTGAAAATAGGCTGACCTTGAGATTTGCTGAATTTGGGAGTTGAAGGATAAATCTTGATCAAATAGGACTCCTAGATTCCTAGCCGAGGTGCTGGATGCCAGACTAATGCCGTCTAAGGTACTTATATTATTACCAGCTGTGCATATGTTTAGAATCAGAATCAGAAATACTTCATTTATCCCATGGGGGGTGAAATTCAGTCATTACAGTTGCTTTATACACAATAAGTTATACAAATACAATAATAAGCTCTGTAGAAAATAAATACATGGTTGAAGTCCCCGGAGACCAGGAAGAGGGCCCTCTGGTGGTCTGTCTGGAGTCTGGCTATGGCAGCGTAGGGACATTGGACGCCGTAGTTGGGTTGGCAGAGGGGGGATGTGACATGTGAGATCTCCCTGTGTAGGTAATATGGTCGGAGGCCCACAGCGCTCTCGCTGCTATCCCGGTCTACCCGGACAGTCTGGAAGCCGTCAATGAAGACATTGTGGTCGGGAATATCCTGATGCAGCCACGTTTCAGTGAAGCACACCATGCTACATTTCTGAAACTCCGTCTGACTCCTGAGACTCTTAAGATCTCACGTTGCCTAGTTTGAACGTGACTTCTAATTTAGGATGAGTTTACCTTCTACTAACGTTTTGGGCGTTGCACCAGCTGAGATAGTTCTAACGTTAGCAGAAGTTACATCTTAAATTTTACACCCAGCTCTGAGTGAAGTCCTCCGTAAGCCCTTTGGTCTTACCAATGGAGTAAGACCTGCCGCCCCAGGTTCAGTTCTTGGTCCTACAGGGTGGGGAGGGGAGGTTTTCATTGGAGGAGGGGAGACCAAGGAGGGGTTGTGAGGGTGAAGCAGGTCAGTGAGATAGGAGGGGACCAGGTGATGTAGGGCTTTGTAAGTCAGGAAGAGAACTTTGAAGTGAATGCATTGGGGGGACAGGGAGCCAGTGGAGGTTTTGGAGGACAGGGGTGATGTGATTACAGGAACGGGAGTGAGTGAGTAGACGGGCAGCTAAGTTCTGGATGTGCTGAGGACTTTGGAAGCACACCATGCTACATTTCTGAAACTCCGTCTGACTCCTGAGACTCTTAAGATCTCACGTAGCCTAGTTTGAACGTGACTTCTAATTTAGGATGAGTTTACCTTCTACTAATGTTTTGGGCGTTGCACCAGCTGAGATAGTTCCAACGTTAGCAGAAGTTACATCTTAAATTTTACACCCAGCTCTGAGTGAAGTCCTCTGTAAGACCTTTGTAACACTGTTTGGAAAAAGTGCTTTATAAATAAAGTTTATTATTATAATTATTACCCATAATTCAGCTCAGACTAAGATAAGATAAGATATTACTTTATTGGGGGGAAATTCAGTTATTACAGCAACCCAGATATAAGTACAATCAAGAAGAAGTTTCAATAAGTAAAAATAAAATAAGTGAAGAATAGAAATAGATAAATAAAGATAGAATACAATTTAGGTATATACAATGTTACAACTGGAATATAGATTAAATAGCAGTAATTACAGGCAGAATTATCAGACCTTCCTCCTCTTACTTTCTTACTTCAACACCAAAATCAGCCGGTCATTTGTGAGAGGAGTTCTCAGATGCTTTAAATATGAGATGAGGTGAATTATTGACTTTCTTCTTTCAACTTTAACTCACTATCTCTACATTTCACTCTTTTCACAACGTCATCTGTCATTATGACTCAACGTGTGCATCATTTTAATCATCAGTTTCTTTTGACTTCATCTCTGCATCTTTTTACATCTTCAAATCTTCAAATGAATGAATCAGTCATTTCCTTTCATGGCATCCTTTTGTTTTGAATTCAGAGTAACCGGCCCGGGACAGGAACTGATACTCCACCACATATAAGAACAAAATCTGAAATGCCATCTGCAGGATGTACGCACAGGAATCAAAGAGTTTTGGTTCTCCTTAAATGAGATAACACTTTGCCTCTTACGAAGAAAGGCTGCTGAGATTGTTCATAGATATCTGCCCTGACATGACCTGATTGTTTAGATCTTCACTTTGACCTGTTTCTTGTGTCTTTAATAATGAAAATAATACATTTTATTTATATAGCGCTTTTCAAAACACTTCACAAATAACACACATTTAAAGACAGAATAAAAGACTCAAAATAGTAAGTAATAGTAAATCCATAGCAGGGGCAGCAATGGAGTAAGACATGTCACCCCAGGTTCAGTTCTTGGTCCTACAGGGTGGGGAGGGGAGGTTTTCATTGGAGGAGGGGAGGCCATGGGAGGGGTTGTGAGGTTGAAGCAGGTCAGTGAGATAGGAGGGGGCCAGGTGATGGAGGGCTTTGTAAGTCAGGAGGAGTTTGAAGTGAATGCATTGGGGGGACAGGGAGCCATTGGAGGTTTTGGAGGACAGGGGTGATGTGATCATGGGAATGAGAGTGAGTGAGTAGACGGGCAGCTGAGTTCTGGATGTGCTGAGGACTTTGGATGATGAAGATGATGTTACAGTAGTTGATTCAGGAGGGGATGGAAGCATGGAGGGATGGAGAGTAGTGGGCGGAGTCGGGCGATGTTTTCCAGGTGAAAGAAGGCGGTTTTGGTGATGTAGGTGATGTGTTATTCAAAGGTGAGGTTGGTGTTAGAAATGATACAGTGGTTTCAAATATGAGGTGATGGAGTCAGAGTGGTGTTGTTAAATGTGAGGGAGAGGTTTTGGGTGGTTTTGATGATGATGATATCTGATTTGTCGCAGGTTAGTTGAAGAAAGTTTCTCTCACTGACGTGTGTGTGTGTGTAAAAATCTGCAGACTGTCCCTTTAAGGCTCTTTATGGGGTTTTCTTCTTCTGTTTGATTTCTCAGGAGAGGGACAGGTACGCCTACAAGATCCACCTGCCAGAGACCGTGGAGCAGCTGAGGAAGTTCAACTCCAGGAGGAAGCTCAAGGTCTGCATCTACACACACACACACACACACACACACACACACACACACACACACACACACACACACACACACACTCACTGACTCACACACACACACACACACACTGACACACACACACTGACACACACACATACACACACACACACACACACACACAAACACTCACTGACACACACACACACTCACTGACACACACACAAACACACACACACACACACAGTGACACATACACACACACACATACACACACACACACAAACACTCACTGACACACACAAACACACACACACACACACACACTCACTGACACACACACACACACACACAAACACACACACACACACACAAACACACACACACACACACACACACACACACTGACAAACACAAACACACACACACTGACACGCACAGACACAAACTGACACACACACATACACTCGCACACACACTGACTGACACACACAGACACAAACACAAACACACTCACTGACACACACACACACACACACACACACACACACACATTAGCAGCATGTGTTCATAAAGACTTCATGTCACGTTGTGTTTCAGGGAGCCGTTCTGGCTGCAGTCTCAAGTCACAAGTTTAACTCGTTCTACGGCGACCCCCCTGAGGAGATCCACGACTTCTCGGAGGATCCCACCTCCTCAGGTACCGACACACACACAAACACACACACACGCACACACACACACACACACACACACACACACACACACACACACACACGTGGCACACTTTCTTAACCGACACACTTCCTCCCTCACACTTCCTTCCTCTGGTTTCTTCTCTTCTCGTTGTTTTCTGAAGTTCTCTTTTTTCTGTAACCACAAACCAACTCGAGGTTATTCAGCGTGTGTTTAGATCTCAGCTGAGTCTCTTTATATGAACAGGTATAAACGTACATACATGCATTAAGAGTTATGACTCTCTCTGAGGAGATTCAGCTGCAGCACGCTCATAATAAACACCTCCACTCTGCTCGTATTTGCAGCATCACAGTCTCATTTGATGTGTTTGCTTTCTTCTGTTTGTAATCTGCATCCTAACACCTGCGCTCATTTTGCAAACTGTGTGTTTCTGTTAATGCCTCCCACCTGCTAGGACTTCTAGCAGCAGAACGTAGGTATCCTCTGCTTCTCTTCGTGTTGCGTGTTTGTATCCGTTAGTTTGATTTTTCAGTGACTGAAAAAGCTCATTTTGAAAGTTTACGTCCCTCTGAGGAGGAACAGAGAGGCTGAGCCATGCAGAAAATGTTCCTGTGCAGAGAACAGAGAACCTGGAGGAGGTTTGATGGATCTGTGTGTGTGTGTTTGTGTTTGTTGCAGGTGCTGTGTCTCAGGTGTTGGACAGCTTAGAGGAGATCCATGCGCTGACAGACTGCAGTGAGAAGGATCTGGATTTCCTGCACAGTGTTTTCCAGGACCAGCATCTACACACTCTGCTGGATGTGAGTTTCATCACTTTGTCTTCTGTGTTTATAGTTAAAGGATGGGATCACTCGTTTGCTCATCAAGTAGTTCATGAAAGAGTCTGCAAACAGAGAAGTTTGTTTGGAATCATAAACTCTGTTGTCTCAGCAAATAAGCAAAGATAGTGAGGAGGCAAGATGTCTCACTCCTCAGCAAATCTTACATTCGTGCACAATTTTGTCATCGATTTTTGTCAACTAGATTGATGAATCGCTTCACCCCTAGAGCTTTGTGTGTGTTTGTGTGTGTATGAACATAGATGTTTCACTGTTGCATGCTACAGTCTAAAGGTACAAAGGCGTAACGACTGAAGAGCTTCTTCAAGCGCTGCAGCAGAATTACTGAATCTGTGAAAACAGCTGCAGATAGTTGAGTCGATTGGAAGAGAGTGTTGTCAGGGAGTTTGAACATCATGCATTCATTGTTTCATACATGGACACTCACAGCCCTGCAGGAGGAGCCTCATTCAGTTTGTATGTGTCCACTCTGCTCTGTCTTCCATCACACCTGCAGCTCTCTTGAAAGTGCTCACTGGTCGTCGTGCAGGTCAAGGGTCTGTCACTATCCTTTTTTTTAATTTGGGGCTCTTATTCCTTTATTCATAAAGATAGGACTGCTGGAAGAGTAGATAACTGGGAGAGAGAGTGAGGAATGAAAGGCGGCAAAGGGCCACAAGTTGGACTCAAACCTGGGTAGCCCACTTTGAGGACTTTGAAAGCCGCGTCTGCCGTGGTTTAGTTACCTGACAGAGACTTCACCTTCTTAAATCATCTCTGTGTTCGGCTCTCTCGTCTCTTAGTGAGATTTTTTAATTTAGTGACGTAGGAGTCAGAAATAGCTCTCACGAAGATGATGATGATCATCATCACTCTGCAAGCGATGGAAAAGGTCAAGTTGTTTTCAGATGTGTTATTAAAGTCCTCCTGTAAGTCTGTCTGTAAGTCTGTCTGTCTGTCTGTCTGTCTGTCTGTCTGTCTGTTCACTGTATCAGCACCATATTGGGTCACAGAGTCTGAGCAGCAGTTTTTCCAGACGTGTTTGTTTGGACTCGGAGAGCCTGGTGTAGACGTGGTGTTGTTGGAGGAGTCTCTGTTTTCAGTGTTTGCTCTGCTCTCTGTCTCTCTGAGTGTTTAATCTCAGATCTGTCTGCAGGACGGGGAACATAAAAAGATCATGAACCCGGCAACAAGTCATTTCAGGGAGGAGGATTCAGTGTTAAATTACTGATTGTTCTTATTGGTCCAAAAATGCATGAAGGTGTGGAAGGTGGTCTGAAATCTGGACGAACTTTTTTGATGGTGTTTGCATTTCTTTCTTTTCTTCTCAAGATTAGTTTTTTATTTGAAAAATGCAAACTTTACAAAACAGGTCCAGTATAAAAAAACATATCTATGTGTTTTAAACAGAGTCTATTATATATATTTCATATGTATGTAACTCTAAGAGTTACATAAATATAAAAAATATATCATACAAATAATTATAAAAAATGATGATAATATTAATAAAAACATGAATATGATTCATAATATTATTATTGATAATTATTATTATTATATATAAATAAATTTAAATGTAAAAAATATAGTACAAACATTTATAATAAATATAAATATATAAATATATATTTCTGTAAAAACTTTTAAAAAAATAAAATAAAAATGTTACAAATGATAATAGTAATGAATAAATAAAGTGATAGATAAAAAAATAAATTCAAAGGTATGAAAGGGAAATATATATATATTTATATGCATACATACATTCATATACATCTAGGGGTACTAGTTTTGTTGATGTACTTTTATTGAAGGTATTAATAAGGGTGCATTATTAATATATACAATTATATAGGACTTATAATAAATAAATAAATCCATAACTAATATATTGAAATAAATAAAAAGGTATATAACTCAATAAAAAAAAATATAACATTGATCATTAAATTAAGAGTAATACAGTAATACGAATAGGAAAACAATGCTAATAAGAAGAAGAGGAAGAAGATGATTAACAGTCAATGTTATAGTAATTAATATATATTTAAATTAATGGATTTATTCATTACTTTGATAAAAAAGATGGAGAGAGGAAAAAGAGAGAGAGGAGAGGAGGGGGCATGGAGAAGCAGAAGTTGAGTTTTGGCGTCTTCTTTAAGGACTCATCCGGACTGAACGTCTCCTCCAGGAGAGCTCCAGGTAACCTCGGCCTTTAGACTTACAGCGTTCTGTGTTCAGCGTCTCCTTCCTGACTCCTGAGCCCATGCATCAGTCATACTTTGTGTCCTCTGGTTCTTTGAAGTCACTCTGAAGAGTCTGGATCTTCGCTTGTTTAAACTCTGGTGATGAGATCACGTCTGCGAGGTTGGAGTGCTGCCGTTACCTAACAAGAGGATGTTTAAATGTCAGGACTGCAGCTCTTAAGTCAAGTACTTGAACAGCCGTGTGTCCTTAAGTGTGTTTCTTTCATGAGAGCTTTGATGACGTGTAAACTTCAGACTCAGAGCTGGACCAGGTCTGTGGTTTGGATCACCATGATGTCCTCCTCTGCAGAGAATCAGGGGTTGCATATTTCTGATTGCTAACTCCTCCGTGGAGCTCTGTATGCATGGTTCTCTTATCTGAAGTTAACTCCCTTCATCAGATCATCTCAGACTCCATGATCTGCTGCAGATGTTTGCAGAAACCGGCTCAGGTCAGGTTCTGCAACAAGTTCCAAGAAGCAGGAAAGTCTTTAGAGACAGGGATGAAAAACATCCAAGGGAGCTATGGGGACTTCACAACCACTCAGTTTATGAAAAGAGAGGTGTGTGTGCATGTATGTGTGTGTGTGTGTGTGTGTGTGTGTGTGTGTGTGTGTGTGTGTGTGTGTGTGTGTGTGTGTGTGTGTGTGTGTTACAGTCCTTCCCAGTTGCTTGAGGCTGAGGATGTTGCAGAAGATTTGATCTGCCAAGTGTGTGTGTGTGTGTGTTTTCAGGCGCTTGTGTGTTTGTGTCAGTGGGAGCGAGGGGCTGCAGATGTCTCTTTCTCAGCCTCAGTTTCACACCAAGGGGGGCGAGGTTTGGGGGGGTGGGGGTCTGGGTCTGTGAGCAACAATGGCTGCTGTTGTCGGGCCTCAGTGCCGTTCACAACCGGCTCAAACCTCCATCAGTCTTGTTGCTGCAGACATCCAGTCGACAGCGAGCGGATGGAGCCTCCTGCGTCTGATAACTCGTGCCTCGTTTTCTCGTCTCCTTGACAAACCACTTCCTCTCTCCTGGGTGAGTGTGTGTTTAAGTGTGTGTTTCTGTGTGTGTGTGTGTGTGTCCTCTCTGATGTGTTTGCAGGAAGAGCATTTTGTCAAAAGATGCCTCCAGCTAATTTGAAGTCTTCCCCCGGTGGTTGTTTCTGGCGTTTGACGTGCATAATGAGCCGCGTTTGTGTTCCTGTTTTTGTCCTCCTGTGCTTGTTTCCGGAGCTCCTCGGGCTGCGGCGCTGAGAGAGGCAGGAGAAGAAGAAGAAGAAGAAGAAGAAGAAGAAGAAGTTACCCTGTAGGAGAAGATGTCTGAATTTACTCATCACTAATCGCAGAATTAGGAGATCAAACAGCCTCTTGTCTTTGGAACAGAGCGGGCTGGTTGTAGCTGTGGGCTGCAGAGGTGTGATGTAGACTGTCAGGTTTACATGATGCCACTTCCTCTCAGCGTCACATGCACACTTCCTGTTTGCTCCTCCTGTCTTCGTTCAGGTGTGTTTCTGTAATGAAAGCCCTCAGAGGTCGCCTCGTCTGCTCAAAGACTAAAAAGATGTTGACAGCTCCTCTCTGTGTGAAGGAGCAGTGAGCAGTAAGTCTGAATATGTGTGTCTGCAGACAGCGTGTGGGATGACACGTACTGATTCAGCCCTCAGGCGCTCTCCTTTCTTTCTGTATTCTTATAAGGCTTCCCTGAAATGTGTGTGTGTGTGTGTGTGTTTATGCACATGAAGTGGGATGCACACACACTTGAGACGTGTGTTTTCTGTGTCATCGTTCCCAGGACTCCTTCGTTTTTATTCTGGTGGTTTCACAGCGGGGGGGGGGGAGGATGCATCATCCTCCTCCTCCTGAAGAAAGTCACATTTTCCTTCATATTTTCACCCACAATGCTTTTTATCCTCCGCCCAGTTTTCAGGTCAGACCGGCATCATCGTCTCCGTCTGGATGTGTTCGCAGAGACTCACACAGACAGGAACAGAACACTTGTGTTTTACTGCTGCGTTAGTCGAGGCTTTTAAGACGTTTAAAGACTGTAATGGAAACCTCTCTGTTAAGACTTTCCTCTAAGAGAATCAAAGATTTATTTGAAACCTTTTTTTATGTCAAAACAATCAGCAGACACCATAAAACCACATCACACACATATCACACACACATCTCACACACATCACACACACATCACACACACACGAGGACTGAAAGTGTTTCAGCAGCCGCACAAAATTAGCTCTTACTAATCAGTTTTATGCAAATTTAGAGCAGAAATAGAAACGTCTGTCAGATTAAAGAAGCACAACTCTTTATTCAAACAAACGTCTGCAGCAGTGAAAGGATCTTTATTAAATCAGGAAGTCTCTTTGAAAAGTTCTCTGGAGGATCCCTCTGGACCTGATAAACCAGCTCTCAGACAGATCTCAGGACTTTCAGGACTTCCTCAGAAGTTTACACATTTATGTTTTGACAGTTTTGTTGCAACAGTGTTTAAAATGCAGAGAGAGGAATCCCAAGAAGCAGCAGTAACAAGAACAGGCTCATTACCTTGTTGCCCTGCGGCGTGCTGTGTAAGACAGCCATGAAAACGCTCTTCCCTCTTCCCTTGTAATTTGCTTGTTTACTCTGTAAGGAGGAGTCTTTATTATGTTTACCATCACATTGCTGCACATGTGTATTTCAGCTGCAATGGGCCTACTTCACTCACATCATCATCATGCTCAGTTAGCTTCTCAGAGATAAACGAAGTAGAGAGAAGAAGGAAGCCAATATTTACGGTGGTCAGACAGAGAGAGGGAATATTTCTATCAGGCTGCAAAGTCAGACATGATGCAACTTCAAAAACACATGCAACACTCCCAAACTCATGCAGAAACAGATGCTGCAGTGAAACAAAACACCTGCATGATACGGAGCCCATGAAGTCCCAAAAAGAAATATGTTTTTATCTTGTGTGCACAACATGATTAGAACCTCTCCAACTAGTACAGATGTTTATTGTCAACATAAAGCCAAATGAAGGACACTCATTTAATTAAGTTGTACTTGATATTATAGCTGCTCTTGTAGACATGGTTCTGTTATCAGTAGAAATCATCTGCTTCACTAACTGAAAGACAACCGGCTCAGAGAGAGTCTTTTCACTGACAGACACGCCCCCTTATTGAACATCACTCACTGATTGGACGCTGCAGTGGCTCAGACTTCTCTAAAACTTCACATCACCTGAGTTTAATAACAGTGAATAGAAGGACTTTAACCCTCCTGTTATGTTGCGGGTCAAATTGACCCTTTTTAAAAGTCTATTTTAGGCAGTATATTCCTTCCAAACCAGCTAAATGCAGCTTTATCACTTCATAAAAATAAAAAACTCAAAATTTAGAAAGAAATAAACAAACATCTATGTCATGTTAAACTATTGTATTTATATTTAGGACTTTCCAATATAAATAAAAAAAGTTTTAACATTAATTTAAATGAAAAACGAGTGAGTTCTCCTCTTTGAATCATGATCTGAGAATTAAAGAACACCAATGGACTAAATCTTGATTAAATGGTCAGTAATGGAGTTAAAATTTTGATTTAAAAAATTTGATTTTTTTGTGTTCTGACACTTTTGAACAATCGAATATGCCCCGGGTCAAATTGACCCAGGAACATTATTGCTGTTCCTGAGAAACAAAATATAACAGGCAAGGCAAGGCAGCTTTATTTGTATAGTGCATTTCATACATGAGGGCAACTCAATGTGCTTTACATTAAAACAGTAAAAGCATTGGAGACATTCAGACAAACATAAAAGAACACAATTAAAATGACAAATATAATAAAACAGAAAAGAAAAGGAAAATTAGAAATATATTTAAAATTACATTAAAATTTTAATTTAAAGTGAGTTAAAATAATCTAAGATAGGAAGGCAGAGGTAAATAAGAAAGTCTTAATCTTTGATTTAAAAGAGGTGAGAGTTGGAGCAGACCTGCAGCTTTCAGGGAGTGTGTTCCAGATATGTGGAGCATAATGACTAAACGCTGCTTCACCATGTTTCCTTCTGACTCTTGGGACTGAAAGCAGACCAGGACCTGATGACCTCAGAGGTCCAGGTGGTTCATAAAGTAGTAGCAGATCAGCCTAAACCATTCAGTGCTTTATAAACCATCAGCAGGATTTTAAAGTCTATTCTCTGACAGACAGGAAGCCAGTGTAGGGATCTAAGAACTGGAGGGATGTGGTCTACTTTGTTGGTCCTTGTTAGGACTCGAGCAGCAGCATTCTGTATGAGCTGCAGCCGTCTGATGGACTTCTTGGGGAGTTAACAGGAGGGTTAAAACAGTCACTTAGATCATAAACATGTGTCTGTTTCTAAACAGTCTGTGATCTATGTGATGAGCTGAGATTAGTGTTTGATGTGAGTTTTAATCACAAAATACTGAACAGAAAAGTAAATTCATAAAATCAATGTAACAGAGGATTACTCCTGAGTTTTATACTCCTGTCTGTTTGTTTATTTCAGATTCCCCGTATAAAGAGATAGAGTCATAAAGCCTAATATCATAGATAGAGGAGAAATATTCAAGAAATATAATTATCTCTTGGGCACGAGATAACTATTTTTTAGGGGGACTTCAGGAGCTCTGTTAAACTTAAACTAGCTGCAAAAAGAAAAATACAAAACCAGAAAACAGCAGAAGAAGAGTGCTGCAAATCCAGTCATCACAGCAGAAGTGAACCAGGCCTATAGGGGGCGCTGTGAGAAAAGATGAGGCTGTGCACTTACTGTTGGTCTTTAAAATGGTGCCGTTTGAGGACAGGAAGTTACATTTGAAATACATTAGCTGGAAGATTTAAGGCCTGGGCTCTGACATCGAGGATGACTGGATAGAAAGACGTGATTTGATGCCTTTTCATTTTAGGTTTTTGCAAAAGTTAAAACATAAAGCACCAAATTCAAAGTCAGATTCACCCTGAGGGATGCAGAAGATGCAGAAACTGACAACACCAAAGGAAGAGTTTTAGAGATGCGATGACAGATAAATATGTGCTTTAAAACGAGAGAACAAGGAACAAGAACATCTCTTTTTATTTCTATCACTACTGGTCAAGCTTTTGCCTCATTTTGGTCCTTAAAAATGAAGCAAATGCATAGCTGAGGATCTTCCTGCACATGCAATATTCTAAAGACCAGTGAGTCGTCTTTTAAAGGTGACATATCACGCTTTTTTCATCAATATATATTGGTCTAAGAGGTCCCCAGAACATGTCTTTAAAGTTTATGCTCAAAAAAACACTTTGAAATCAGATTTTGGCATGCCTGAAAAACCCTCTTCTTCAGCCCTCCTCAGAACACTCTGTTTTCTCTCTGACCACGCCCCCTCATGAAGTGGGTGTGGCCTCGGCTGTCCAGCACGTTGATCTAATGTTTACATGTTGGCTGAATATACACAGCTGCTCACAGACCCGCGTTACTTCAACCCTCTGAATCTGATCCAGAATCTGATCCTGACGGAGAGGCGCCTGCAGCAGGACCTTTCTGAACCATTGGTCACAGATTTAGTGTTTCTTGTTGTTTTATTTGTCAGTATGTCGACGTGTGTCTTGGTACACAGCTACGAACATGTAGCTTTGTAGCTATGCTAACTAGCGCTAGCACTTATCCATGATAAATAAAAATCATCCACTAGATCTTCAAATCTGCAGACGTGGGGAGTCAAAGCGACCTTTGTGTTTATTAAGACAGCCTACAACTAGCATGCCTCCCTCCTAAGCTCCTTGTTAGCACACATGTGTGCAGGGAATGAAAAACGGAGGAGGGGTTGAGTTGTATTTTATACAGTCTATGGGCTGAACAAGCTCCGAGCTCTGACTTCCTGTTACAGACCGGATGGCGTTGTGACGTATGAAAAACACTGAAAACTGAAACGGCTGGTTTCAGGACACATTTACAGAAAGGTGGAGAAATCAGAACAGGGGCAGAATGGATTCTTTTCATTCTCGGGGGGTTTGTAGACAGGGACACATATTTCAGGTAGAGAACCATTAAAAAGTCAATTTTGCATGATATGTCACCTTTAAAGCTTCTGTTGACTTATATTTAATGTGCATCACTTTTTGAAGCCCTCCCTGGATGTAAACTGAAGGGAAACCTCATCTTATGAAATGTTCTTGAGCACAGATTAGAGAGAAACAGATTCATAGTTTCTGGAGTTTGTCTCCGTGACGATGTCTCACATCCCGTCTGTCCATCCTTGTTGTTGTTGTTGTTGTTGTTGTTGTTGTGAAAGTGAAGAACAGAAGAGTGTTCAGAGTCTCAGTGTGTCATTGAACAGTCTGGCACAGAGGCTGTGTGCGTCTGTGTCTGCCTCTGAATACATCACACACACACACACACACACACACACACACACACACACACACACACACACACTCTCTCCGCCTGTCCTCTGTGCTGCAGGTCACATGAAGAACACACAGCTGACGGGTTCCTCATCTCGTCTTTGTACCTTTTGAAAAAGAGAAAAGTGTTTTTAATAAAACAAATAAACCCCCCTGTGCCGGGGTTTGATCTCACAGCTGCTGAACGTCTGAGATCCTCCCACACGCGTCTCTGACTCGGCCTCACAGACGCTGCAGTCAGCGCGGTTTATTAGTCAGCTGTGATTTTATAAACAGGCTCTGTGTGTCGTCCTTCAATCAGACTGAAGAGAAAACACGTTCTGTTTGTTAAGATGGCTCCAAGGGATTAGAAGAGGAGGGGTGTAGATGTTCTCAAACTGCTGAACTATCAGATGTGAGGATGAGGAAGGACTGAGACATTCAGTTAAAGTCTCATGGAGGAGGGGAAATAACAGATAGCAGAGAAACAGGCTGGAATGTCTGCAACATCACCCTTGATGGATCAAAGTGTGTCCTCTAAGAGTTCTTGTTTTCATCTCAGGACTCAGAAAACTTATGAAATAACACCCTGTCTTTTTTATAAAGTCCAAAAAACATCCAAACTGGCGAGGGAACTTGTTTTGAGCACAGGTAGCGTTCTTCGCTCTCATGTGACACCTCCTCTGATGAGATTTGCACTGCAGTTGAAGCAACACATTGCAGGAAAGGCTGGCTAGCTGGAGTCTTCTTCTGCTGCTGCTTCATCTTCTCTGTCTTTTCTCCATTTTCTAATTTTTTAAGTTCAGTTTTGGGGCATTTTGCCTTTTATTGGATAGGAAAGCTGGAGAGAGACAGGAAATGTGGGGGCTAGAGAGCGGGGGAAGACGTGCAGCAAATGTTAGAGGCCGGGAGAAGAACCTGCGACCGCTGCGATATGGACGGTGTCCTCTGAATGTGTGGCACATGCTTAGATGCTAGGCCAACGGCACCTCAAACACCCTGTCTTTTATAGGATATCTAAAAAAAAAGTCCCAAACTGTCAAGAGAACTTGTTTTGGGCACGGGTAGAGTTCCTCGCTTTCATCTCTCTGACAAGATTTGCGCTGCAGTAGAAGCATCACACTGCTGTGAAGGCTGGCTAGCTTGAGTCTTCTTCTGCTGCTGCTCCATCTTCTTGGTCTTCCAATAATTTTTTGAAGTGAAGTTTTTGGGTATTTTTGCCTTTATTGGAAAGTTACGCTGGAGAGAGACAGGAATTGCGGGGGGAAGAGAGAGGGTGAAGACATGCAGCAAATGGTTGAGGCTGGGAGACGAACCTGCGATCACTGCGACGAGTGGCCTCTGAATATGTGGCACATGCTTAGATGCTAGGCCAATGCCCCCCAAACACCCTGTCATTTATATGAAATCTCAAAAACTGGCTTGGAAACTTGATTTGGGCACAAATAGAGTGTCTTTCTTTCATCCGTAACCTCCTCCGAAGAGATTTTCCGTGCAGTAGAAGCCATACATTGTGGTGAAAGCTGGCTAGCTGGTTACTGAGTCTTCTTCTGCTGCTGCTTCTTTTGTCTTCTCTCCTTTTTAAGGGAGGTAGCACCAGCGTAAAGAACCACTACCTCCCCCGGGTACTTATTCTAGGACTTTATAGTTTAACGTGGCTAGTTTGGTCCATAGAATGTATAATAAATGGACGTAGTATCCGTGACGTCACCCATCTGTCTCTGAAGCACTGTTTTGAAGCCCATCATCAGCGGGAGCCATATTGGAAATGTTGAACCAAACGTCTGTGGAGTTAGTGTGAGGTAAAGAGACGGGCCTTTAGCCTCCTCGCTAACAGCTACAGTGATCCCGCCTGTTAATCAAGTCAATCATGCCCTTATTTGGGCAAAACCTGTTAGTTTAATGTCTTCAAAAATAACAAGTTATAATAAATCCAACCCGTACAGTGTTTGCTGATAGAGAAATGAGCTCTTCAGACCTAAACTGTGTTTTGAACCAGGCTGTAAACATGTTTATTTCTGCTGTAAAGATCCTCTTCTTTGAATGGGTGTGTATGTGGTTTCCTGTGTTTCTGCAGCCAGCCTCTAGTGGACGCTCCATGAACTGCAGTTTATATCACCTCAGACCTTCTGTTGCTCATCCAGAAGCCGGTTAGTTTAATCTCTGACTGATGATTTCTTTTCCTTTCAGCTCTACGATAAGATCAACACCAAGTCGTCCCCGTCCATCAGGAACCCTCCCAGCGATGCCGTGCAGAGAGCCAAAGAGGTGAGCGCACACACTTCCTCTCCCCTCCCCGTGTTTGTCCTTGTTCTCTCCGTGTGATTATCACTTTAATCTCTGTGAAGATAACAGACTCCCTCTCTGCTGCTCTGTCTTTCAAACTGTCAAACTAAAAACTGCTGCTTTAATCCTCCTTGAAGCTTTAACTCACCTGCTCTGCTCTCAGTGTGTAGAGGTGGGCACAACCACAGGACCTACAGGTGTGTGCAGGGGTGGCGTATCTCAGTCCAAACCTCCACCCTAACTGGGTCTGATGTGAGAATCCTTAAAAACCCCTGACTCGTCTTGTATTCCTGCCTTTTTCTCACATCTTGCTCTTTTTGGGTCGTGATTATTCTCCGATCGCTGTGATCCTCGGTCTCGTTTATCCGAGGCGAACGTCTCAAATGTCATTTGTGCTTTTAGAGCAAGTTTTACGACCCGAGGGAGCTGCAGAGAGACGCAATAAGACATTCTCTCAGTTTGAAGTGGAGCGGGGTCTCTGGTGAAGTCTCTTTTGTCAGTCTCTGAAATATTGACAGACCTGGAGAGTGTTCAGGTTTAGCTCTCTGCACGCAGCACAGGGGGAATAGAGCAGTTCTACAGCTGAAGGTGAACAAAGCTGATTCATGTTTCTGCAGCTCTTTGATTATTTCAACGACTTCATGAGGTGATTTATAAAAAGATAAAAGTCAAAGTATGACACTTTTACAGTCAAACAAGTACCATTAAAAATACCTCTATCTCTTTAAAGCTTCAGTATCTCTCACGAGTAGTCAGGTTGTTTAATCTCCGTCTGCTCAGACGTGTTCGGAGTGAAACTGGAGCGTCTTAAAGAAGTCCGTCTTCTTCCTTTGACGTCTGAACTGAAATGATATCGACTCAAAACAAACAGAGAGAGATTGAGTTCTTAATTATTGATGTTCAGTTATTGAATCCTCTGTTTGCTTCATTTCAGAATTCAGTGACCTCAGAGCTTTGTTTGCTGATCATCCAGCTGTGTGAGTGTGAGTGTGAGTGTGTGTGTGTGTGTGTGTGTGTGTGTGTGTGTGTGTGAGTGTGAGACTCACAGACAGGTTCATAAAAATCTGACCTTCATCTGTAAACACACACACACAGACACGTATCGTCAGTGTTTGAGCTGGTTTTGCTCAGAGACAAAAAGATGGACTCTCTCTAACACACACACACACACACACACACACACACACACACACACACACACACACACACACACACCAATCCTTTGTTTATGTGTTTACGTCTGCATGCAGGCGAGCAGGATGCAGACTGGAACTGGTGCAGAAAATGTGAGCGTGCGATGAGGCAGGGTTTGTGTGTGTGTGTGTGTGTGTGTGTGTGTGTGTGTGTGTGTGTGTGTGTGTGTGTGCTTTGTTTAAGGACTAATTAAAATGAACAGAGAGGGTGTGTGTGTGTGTGTGTGTGTGTGTGTGTGTGTGTGTGTGTGTTCAGACAGAGGGAGTCTGTAACTGTGTTTTATGAGGCCTCGGTTTGCAGAGAGCTGCTTAATGAACAAACTGAGAGGTTCAGAGTCGGGTCTGATTTTCCATCTTTAACTGCTGAAGAAGTTCGAGCAGATTTCAGGGAATTAAACTTCATCAAGTCTCAGAACTGAAGACTTTTAATCTCCTGCTTTCAGTATAGTAGACAGTTCAGTAAAATTTACCATGTTAAGTAGGAAAATGTTTTTTTTTTATAAGTGATAAAACACTAAATAAAAAATATAAACATTTCATTTTAAATAAAATATTATTATTATATATTTTTTAAATACAGAAATTAATTTATAGAAATGATTCTTGAGGGAATAAATTCCCTCAGATGTAAGACTGTTTCCTTCCAGCCTGTGCAGATGAGTGCAGTCGCCCCCTGCTGGTCATTCTGGAGAATGCATGTTTAAGCGTGTTTTAAAATGTTGGAATTTAATAAATATTTTTTATGTGTAAGATTAATTTTAAGTCAGAGTCAAAAAGTTAAGCATCAAAAAGTGTAATTCTCTGTTTTTTTTTAACATCACTGACTCTAATTTTTTTAGTTCAGGTATATTTGACGCACAGGTGACACTGATAAGCTTCCTCAGTCTTGGTTGTGCCTCCAGAGTCTCATCCTTCTGCTCCTCTTCCTCCTCATCCTTCCTCTGCTGCTGTAGCTCCGCCTCCTCTGATACTCTAAAGCTTTGAACCAATCAGAGAGCAGCTTCTTGTGCGTCTGACTAATCGTTGATCCAGTGCTTCAAACCTCCACAGAGCTTCATCCTGACTGCACTAATACTCTTTCTCTAACCTTCAAACTGACACCTGAGTTCATCCTCTGATACTGAAACTAATCACATAAATCAAGCTCATTAATGGACCAATCAGATCAATGATTACAGGCGGGGGCGGGGCCTCGCGCTGCATCCACACTGATGTGATTTCATTAAAAAACAGAGCCATTGAAAAACAGCATGTCTATGTTTACATCCTGTAAAGAGTCACATGACAGGGTGTGACCAATCACAGGAGGGCAAAGCAATACTGACCAATCAGGGACTGACGTTGATTTAAATGTGTATGCCAGCTTAGATATGAGTCCAAAAAGGGCTGCAACAGTCCATGAATTATTCAGGAGAGACGTCTAAAATAATAACTGAATATTTCAGATATTGATGGATCAGTTTCACTATTTCATTTAGGGAGAAAAGTAGAAAAATTATCTGATTCCAGCGTCTTTAATGTGATTATATTCTGTTTCATTTCTCCTCTAGGACATTTAACAAAATATATTCAAGCTGTGAACAATTTAAGATATTTGAGGAGATATTTTGTGCATGTTTCACTTTTTTCTCAAGGTTTATAAACCAAAGAATTCATCCATTAATTCAGATAATTATTGCAAATTAATTGAAAATCAAATACATGTAAATAAAACAAGTTTCTAAGAGTGGAAATGTCTCAGTGTGGATGCAGCCCGACTCTCTCTCTCCTGACGTCTTCATATTTAAAGGTTGAAACACTCGACAGTCTGTGTAACTTTGTTCCTGTGTCTTCCTCCATAAAGAGATCCTGCAGAGGCGAAGCGAGTGGAGCTTTGAAACACCTGGACTATGTAAGAGATCAACACACACCGGACACGCTCACTGTACTAACAGATAAAGAGGCGTGCAGAGGCAGAGGAGGGGAGGGTGGAGACCTCCTCAAAGACAAATTAACAAAACTAACAACACAGCACAATGACTCAGAAACCTGATCCAGAAACCTGATCCAGAAACCTGACTCAGAAACCTGATCCAGCATTGATGACATTAAGAGTTAATCAGAGTAATGACCTCATCCTCTCAAACACTCCATCTCCTCCTGATGAGCCGTGAAGAGCTGCTGTGTTTCCTGTCACCTGTATTTAGTCTCTCTGTTGTCGTTGATTTTAGCAGAGTGAGTAAGAACTGAAGTGTGAACAGGAAGATGAATCGCTCTCACTCCGCCTGTGAGTCGTCTATCAGTGTTTGACCTTTGTTTGGTTTAGTCATCTCATTAAGATCAAACACTCCTTCAGAAGAAGTAAACACAATACAATCATTTAAAGACAGTGAAAGTCTAAAATCACTCAGAAATCAGAGACTCAAGCGTAGACATCACGTGCACGAAAACCGCCTGAGTTTAGTGACAGCGCCCCCTGCTGGACAACAATGGAAACAAATATGTCAGATCAAATGTGCAGAATAAAACACACTTCAACCTTTCAGACTAGAGCGTTTGATAAGTGTGTGTAACAATCAGCTGTGATTATCACAGAGCATGGAAACTATCACATGAACACACACACACTTTTGAGTAACACACACACACACACACACACACTCAGAGGCCTCACCTCTACAATGCCACATTCACCATTCAGGCGATACATAACTGGAGCTGACATCAAACCCAGTCAGGGCTACAGGAGGAGGGGGGGCAGAGAGGGACCAGCTTCTTGAAGTCGGTCTCACATTGGCTGTGGAGGTGCAGGAGGCGGGGTGTTACATGGTTTTTGGGTCATACGTGATCTACCCTGAGGTGCAGCAGGTACAGCCGGAACGTCAGCTTGAAGAAGAGGAGGAACTCTCTGTTTAAAGTGAAGCTGATGAAGGTGTTTCTATCTCTCTCTCTCTCCCTCCTCATCTTCAGGTACTGGAAGAAATCTCCTGCTACCCCGAGAACCACGAAGCGAAAGAACTCAGACGGATACTGACACAGCCGCATTTCATGGTGAGTCCAAAAAACACACAACTCAGAGCTTCATGAGCTTCTTTTCTCACGAGATTAAAGCAACGAAATGTGACGTGTTGGCTCGTCTGACGGCTGCAGGAGGCCTCAGAGCAAACAATCAGGACTGGAAGAGAGAAGTTAGAGAGAACAAACACTTCACTTTCTTACTGGAAGCAGGTTTTTATTGCCTTTAAGTGTTTCTGATAACTTCTACCTGACTTTTAAACACAAACATCTGAACTTCTTACTGCTTAAACTAAAGTATAACCTCCTATTTACAGTGAAACTGAGACTCACCAGAAACAGATAAGCAGCCGCTGTTTCAGGGGAAGTTTACAACTGATAAACGACAGCTTTATCTGCTTCTGCTGCAGCAATGCATGACTCAGAGGCTTCATTATCTGCAGCATGGCATCAGTTAAAGCTCACATAGAGAGTTTTTAATGTGGCAAACATTTTAGAAACTTCATCAGGCTGCAGGCTGCAGGAGAGGTGTGTGATGAAAGGGTTAATCCAGTCCAGAGAAAGTCACTCTCAGGCTGTCAGCAGTTAATCCCGTCACATTAAAGCGTCTCTGATCAGAGAGCTGCTCCATATCAGACGGACAGAGGGAGGAGGAGAGGAGGGGGAGGAGGGGGAGGAAAGGGAAAGTTTATCAACAGTAAATGAGGAGAAGTGAGTGAGGGAGGAATAATTTGAAGCAGAGGAAGCAGCAGCAGGAGGGGAGGGAGGTGCTGATGGAGGTCAGTAAGGCATGTCTGATCAGATGTGCTGTGTTGGGTCAGAGGCCTGAACTCTGGGAGGAGGGGGGGCGACCTGGTCTGCATTCCAACGAGTTCAGGTTAGAGTGAGACCTGAAATGTGGGGACAGGTTGTCGTTTTTAAATCATCTTGAGGGTTTAGATGTGTCAAAGAACATTTCATTCTTACGCCAACAGTTTAGGATGTTCAGGATGTGGATTCTAGAAGTTTATGTGAATCTCTTTTGATGCAAAGATCCTTAAACTCATGGAACTTATTGCCTGTTTTTGGATGGCGTTAGAGCCTCTGGGATCTCATCTTTTGGGGTATTCGTTTTAGTTTGCAGGACTTATTTTACAATCTGACTTTTAATTTGGACAACTAAATGCTAAGGGTGTAAAGGATCACATATTCAACCTCTCAGGGAAATAATATGTATCAAGCCTCTTGCCTGGATCATAGAAAACATAACTTTGCTGGTCATCCTGTCCTAAAGTCTTGATCCTGAAAACCCAGTCACAGCAGGGTGGTTGACGTCTTGTGTCCAGCGTAAACAGCAGCACATGAAAGCTGGCGTTCCTGTGAAGCTGTTCCCCAAACACTTATTGCATTAAAGCTCATGTGAGCAACTTACAATATACATTGATTTTGGCGCCCCCCTGTGGAGGAAATATTCCCTCAGGCGTTGAAAACACCAGGAGAGAAATGATGGGTTTGTTCGGTGATGGTCTGGTTTGCTTTTGTTGCTCATAGAGAGGCAAGAGGATCTGTTTCAGACTGTTTCATCTCTCAGTAAAAACTCCTCACAGGAGCTTTAAATAAATCTGCATGAGTCTGACGATGCAGGGACCAGGATTTGAAATAAGATAGATATAACATAAAGATTTGAAGGTTGATTAAACGTCTTCTTCCTTCAGACGGGTCAGAGCGCTCATGCATCGACTGTATTTACTCCGTGTTCAGTCATAATCTCCATCCTGTCCTCTTCCTCTGTTTTTATCATCATCATCTCTAAACTTATCTTTGATCTGTTGTTTTTCCTCCTGCCGTCTCACCCTCGCTCTCACACACACACCCCCACAGAGCCGCGGGGATCAGTTAACCCTTCACCCTGCGCTCATTAGCACCCAGTCACACACACACACACACACACACACACACATACACACACACACACACACACAACCTTCACTTCATGTGTGTCCTCAAACATCAGCGTTATTTGGTGTTTGATTCGCTCTGACGTGGGAGTTAGAGACGCTGCCATCGCCTTCATGCCTCTGCTGCTCTGATGTGCTCTCCCCTTTCTCAGGAGTGTGTGTTTGTGTGTGTTTGTTAGTGTGTGTGTGCATGTGTGTGTGTGACACTGAGGGAAATCACTGACAGAGTACCTCTTTGTGGAGCTTTGATTGCTGTCTTCTGAAGTTCAGACTGGTTTGTTAAAGTGTCACTCAGGGGCGTCTGCGGCTGTCAGAGGAGCTGAGTCGAACACTCTGTGGGAGTGTGAGGCAGATACACACGGGAAAATCCACCTGAGCAGGAAGGGGGAAGACCTGAAACTGCAGCGGGGTCATTAGGAGGTCACTGGAGAATAAAAGTCACATGCAGGAAATCCAGCGTTATCAAACCTGGGCTTTGATTTGTCTTGATGCTGCAGCAGCGAAACAGGCTGTAACGTCTGCAACATGAGGCAGGAGGAGAGCAGCAGCTCCTGTGTCCTGCAGGGTTACATTACTGGTTTATAAATGGAGTCTGGTGCATTTAAAAGAGCGACACAATGGGAAGTTATGATGTCCTAGAGGCCACATGCAATTGAAATGTTGGAGGAGAGTCTGATGGTTCTTTTGTAAATGAGAGCAACTAAACACTAACGACCAATTCCACCAGATCCATGTCCGATCTGTCCCTGATACGTCACTGGATCTGATAGGTTTCTATTCTAGTCAATGTGTTAACTTCCACTGGATCCACTCCGGCAGGTCAGAGTCCTCCAGATCAGATACACAAGACTTCTATTTGTGCCGGATGCCGGAGCACGACGCATCAATCTCAACAGAGCAGATGGAGCGGGACAGGAAGTCAGGTTTCACCAAAACAAAATAAAAAACATCCGGTTAATTTTCAGAATAAAACACTCTGTGTTATCACCAGATCGTATTTCACTTAACTACAACAACAAACCAAAGTCATGATGAGCGGAGCCAGGCCTGGAGTCAACAGGTCAGAGGTTTTCAGAGGACCAGAAAGACAACATGGATGAGGAGAGGAGGAGGAGGAGAATCCTTGGTCACATGACTCCAGCTGTCCAGCGGTCCTGCTCTGAGAGAGCACAGAGCAGGACCGCAGCGGATCTGGAGGAAGTCTGATGTTAGATCTGCAGAGCTTAATGTTTGCCCGACCACCTTAAGCGAAGTCGACATGCAATTACTTTATTTTGGAGATTTAATCACTCTGGGACGAACACAGTACGTCTTCCCTGTGTGTCTCCAGGGCAGGGGGAAAATAGAGAATCAACTTTTGTAGAAGTCAAGTGTAGCAGAGATCGTTTATACGCCTCATGTAACCTTTCGCCTGACAGCCAAGGGATGATGTGGATGGAACAAAGAATGCTTTTTAATAAATGAATAATGGAGGTGAAACAGAAATAAGGCTGCAGGCTCTCTACACCTAATCCTGAAGAGGAGGAGAGAGCACAGAGCCGGACCGGACACATTCAAATCTGCATCAAAGATCCAATGTTTCATGTGCTTAAAGCTGCAGGAAAACAAGTCTGCATCGAAGAGCTTCTGCAGCATCAGAGTGCATCTCATTGATAAATCTGCAGACTGTGATCATATGCTGATAATCTGAATGTCATCCCAAGAAAATCTATAAAACAGAAAGTTACATTTCCCATCACTCATGTCTGTCTTCTCCCCACATTAAGTCTGTTGTGTGTGTTTCTCTTCAGGCCCTGCTGCAGGCCCACGACGTGGTCGCCCACGAGGTTTACAGCGACGAGGCTCTGAGGGTGACCCCTCCGCCAACCTCCCCGTACCTGAACGGAGACTCACCTGAGAGCGCCAACGGAGACATGGACCTGGAGAACGTCACCAGAGTCCGCCTGGTGCAGTTCCAGAAGAACACAGACGAGCCCATGGTACGCTATAAAGATAGTCACTATCACACACACACACACACACACACACTCGTAGAGTTAATATCTAAACACTGATGTGTGTGTGTGTGTGTTCTCCTCTGATCCTCAGGGCATCACGCTGAAGATGAATGAACTGAACCACTGCATTGTTGCGAGGATAATGCACGGGGGAATGATCCACAGACAAGGTAAGCTCTACTCACACATGATGTTTATGTCTGCAGCAGAGTAAACAGTGTCTTTGCATGCTTTTCCCAATTTAAAGTCCCTAAAACTGCAGTTCCCAAAGTGTCCACTAGAGGCTGCCCTCAAAAGTGAGTCACACTCCATAGAGCCCCATGTTAAACCTCCAACTTTGGCTTCTTTGAGTCACAGGTGTGACCTCTCGGCTGATTCAGTCCCTGCACTCGGAGTGAGGCTCTGCAACAAGACAAAGTTTGATCTCATGTTTTCTTACACACTCTCCTTGTTTCCTCTCCTTGTTTCCTCTCCTTGTTTCCCCTCCTCGTTTCCTCACAGGCACGCTGCACGTTGGAGACGAGATCCGAGAGATCAACAGCATCAGTGTGGCCAACCAGACCGTGGAGCAGCTGCAGAAGATGCTGGTGAGCGTGTGCAGCAGCAGCAGATCTCTTAATTTCATCATCTGCTAAATGTCACACGCTGGCCTCACACACACGCCGTGTTTGTGTCTGTGTCTGTGTCTGTGTTTGTGTTTGTGTTTGTGTTTGTGTTTGTGTGTGTCCACAGAGGGAGATGCGAGGCAGTATCACCTTTAAAATCGTGCCAAGCTATCGGGCTCAGGGCTCATCGTATGAGGTAACACCTCCTCCTCCTCCTCCTCTTCATCCTCCCTCCTCTTCACTGCTGAGTGTGAGCTCTGATCTGGTACTAACTGCTCGCCTATTACTGAGCGTGTGTGTGTGTGTGTATTTAGGGTGCGTGTTTGTTTGTGCGTGTGTGTGTGTGTGTGTGTGTGAGTTTTGCTCGGGCTGGGTCAGATATTCAGCACACCAATTTCACAACCAAGATACCGGAACCCCCCTTCCCTCCTCCTCCTCCTCTTCTTCCTCTTCTTCCTCTTCTCTGGTCCAGGAATGAGCTTCACCTCTCTGTGTGAACCCTCCTGCTGCACCCACAACAACACACACACACACACACACGCACACACACACACACACACAGTTAAATATCTGCACAGCTGATACATCTCAGGTAGAGCTCATTAGTCGGATGCATTACCTGCAAACTCTGCAGATTCACTGACGATGCAAAGAAAGTGTTGTGAAGTTTGAGGACATGCAGGACGGTTAAGATTAAATCAGTGATTTTAAAACATATCATGAAGGAACCTAAACATAGTGCATATCAAGTCCAGGGTCTAGTTAATCTGTATTGCACTTTATTGCAGCTGAAGGCTGGATTACAGGAACTAAACTTCATAAAACATTTAAGTAGGTCACACAAGACAACATCTTTAAAGGGTAGATAACATCATAAAACATGTTGTGAAGTTTTGGATGCACTTGACTGTTAAAGAGGCAGACATCAGGGTAGTAAAATAAAAACATGAAGGATTATATCCTCATAAATAAACTGTCAAAGAGCATCAAAATCAAACATACGATATTGGATTTAAAGATAGTGTCAGGGTTTTACAGTTTGTGTGGACTTCTGGCGCCCCCTGTGGACAAAGTGTGTAAATGCAGTCACATTTATAATCTGGTTCTGGTCATTTTTTAAAGTCTGGACCTGGTTCTGGTTGATTTAGTCCAGTTCTGTTTGAAAAACTAAGACAAACAAACTGGATTATCTGATCCTGGACAGACAAATTGAGTGGTTTATTAAATCCAGATCATTCTTCATCAGATTATATTTAAATACTGTTTTTATCAGAATCAGAATCAGCCTTATTGGCCAGGTGTGCTTGAACACACAAGGACTGCCTGTTTTATTTTGCTGCCCATGTGAAGCACTTTGTAAGATAAGATAAGAGAGTCCTTTACTCGTCCCACAACGGGGAAATTCAAGTGTCACAGCAGCAAAGTAGACAGTGCAAAAAAATATAAAGCAAACAAGAGCCTATAAAATATCAATTATTTTAAAATGAAAGAGGTAAAAAATAAGCATATCTTATAACATATATATTATTGGTTATATAGTCTGACCACTGCAGGAAGAAAAGCCCTGCTTGTAACTCAGTTTTTGAAAAGTGCTCTACAAATTAAATTATTATTATTATTAAATAAATAAAGTACAGTGAAGTCGAAGCAGCTCTACTTTAACCTCGACAGAGATCCTCAGAGTCAGACTCATCCTCTATTTTCCTCTGTGCATACATGCAGAAATAAACTACATACGTTTTATTGAATCATGAGTTTTTCGATCCATGAAACCAGAAGAAGTCGGTTTAAAGAAAACTCTGCTTTAAAAATAAACGTTGGAGTCGTGGAGGAGAGGAAGCGGTAACTCAGGAGTTTTATCGCCCGTCGTTCTGGACTCTGGAGAAGCAGAAGGAATAAAAACAGCAGATGATTTAGGACCGAAGTGGACTGTTCTACTGTAGTCTGTCAGCTGGCCGTGAAGAGAGTGTGTAATTATTTTAAAACGGACTGAAAAAGACGCTGCAGAGGTTTTAAATGTGGGATGACGTGGTTAATGTGGCCGTCTTTATTTAGATTGTGTGTTTTTAAAAAGTTAAAACCAGAGAACTGCTTCTCTTCTTGATATCTGTCGCTGAAAATAAAGTCATGAAAATCCAAAAATTACATGTAAGGAGATTTATATTTTTAATTTCAAGCTAATTATTTAACTTCTAATGACTTCTTCTCTCAGGAAATTCATCTCTTCTTCTTTTAACTTTACGTTTCACATTCAAAATTAAACATTTTGATGCATTTTATTTTGAAATTATCTCATAAATGTAATTTTGTGCAGCATTTTGTCCTCCCATTACACACACACACACACACACACACACACACACACACACATTTCTCCAGTCTGTCAGGGACGACCCTGTGGTCTCTCTGCTGTCACTCTGGCGCCCCCCTGTGGTTTTTCTCAGACCTGCAGGCCTCAGATCTGCTCCTGAAGTGTGTCTGACGTGTTTCATGACGTCAGCACTCTGTCGCCCCTTGCTGCCCATACATGAGTGTGTGTGTGTGTGTGTGTGTGTGTGTGTGAGAGTGCACTTGTGTGTGTGTGAGTGTGTGTGTGTGTGTGTGTGTGTGTGTGTGTGCTGCTGCTGACCTGTGTGTCTTATTTCAGAAAGAGTCCCCCACCACCTCCAGGCAGTCCCCTGCCAATGGCCACTCCAGCATTAACAGTTCTATCTTGGTAAGGACCCCCCTCCCCTTAAAGACTCCCCCACAGACAGTCCCACGTTTCTCCCCCCTCCCCCCTCCTCCGGTGCGATTCATGTGTCATGTTTCTACCTGTCCGTGCGTCCGTGTCGGTGTTCATGAGTCTCAGACTGCAGCTTTAATAAACTCAGAGACACGCGGGTCGACTTGATCCCTCTTTGGTTCCTCTGATGGAGCTGAAGCCCCCCCTCTTCACGTGTCCGATATCTCAGTTCAAAATTGGTGTGCCTCTCAGAGCTGGGTGCTGCGCTCACTGCTGACACACACATCGATAGGAGGGAACACACACACACACACACACACACACACACACACACACACACATACTAAACCTGCTCAGGTGTCTTAAGACGCTGTGCTCTCACGCTGCTTTGCTCGCTCTCTGCTCGCTGTGTGGCTCCACAGACTGATCTGCTTCGACCAATGAGAGACCTCTGTAACACCTCTCTCTTCTTTTTTTAAAGACATCACGTTAGCTTAAAAACACGTAGCTGCAGAACAGATGAATGTGCATGCATGTTTACGTTTCTCTGAAGCAGTGTTTCTCAAACTGCAGGAGGGGAGGGCTCCACCTTTCTTTAAATGTAATGCAAATCAATTCTAATGTTCTTAAAGAGGCTCTTATTGGTTTAAACTTAGACGTGTGTTATTTAAATGAAAATATGAAGTTGCATGCAGATTTTAAAGGCAGCTGCAGAAAGTAACAAACCAAGGTTGCAGAAATCATCTCAGATGCATCTCTCCTTTCAGTTTCTTTGTTTTCAGGGCTGTCAGACACTTTTTCAAAAACAAATCAAATGTAAGACTTTTAAAGACCTCAAAGAAAAATGACTGCCATCTTTGCACAAAAGATTAAACTCCTATAAACACAGGGGGAACATGTTGATCTATAAACTTGAGTTTCAAAACTTTGAAACGATGGATTGAAAACGTACAACATAATAACTGCTCAGCACAGGAGCTTATTCTGCATACTCTGCTTTTGCACCGCCTTAAATCAAAGCAGAGAGAAAAAGAATGATTCCTGAAAAAGAAACAATAAGCAGCTGAAAGTCCAAAGAAAGATAAGCAAGCAATAACAGAGTCTGCAGACACATGTGAGCATCAGGAAGGAAACGTTTAGGGCTCGGCCTCTGTGCTCGTTCTGCAGAGAGAAAGCCAACAGCTGCATGAAGCCAGAGCAGCTCATGGAGCGTCTTTACATTTGTATGCAACCTTTTAATTCACAGCCTGCACAGAGGGCACAGGGGAGAGGGGAGGGGGTCTTCAAACGGGGTCACATTATAAACACAAAGTTTGAGAAGCACTGCTCTGATTTAAAATCCTCACAGTGAAGCATCAGTTTGTGTTTAACCGTGTCTCTCTCTGTCATCGACGGTCTCCTCCTCAGGACCTGCCCTCCACCATCCAGCCCAAAGGTCGACAGGTGAACAAACACACACTCCCTCACACACACACACACACACACACACACACGGCTCACACTCCTCCCTCTCTGCAGCTGTGTGTCTCTTTAATTCTCTTTTCTGCTCCACAAAACTCATCAGTGTGTTTGGATTTATTTACCCGACGGTTCAGTGTGACCGCTCACTCACCCTGATGATGGACGTCTGAAGTCTGACCTCTTTTTCAAAAAGTATTGGGTGTTTTTTTTTTTTTAAAGTCCACATCCAAATGAATCTGAATTGAATTTGTGTAATTGACACCAGAATGTTCTGCAGCTGTCGGCAGAGCGGAGAGGACGCGAGGGCAGAGTGCGTCTGGATTCAAATCAAGCTTTTTTCTGTCTGACTGTTTTAAGAAGTGACATGTTGTTGATTTGGGGGAATGCACTGGTTTTATAAACGCAGTCTGAATGTTTTAATGTGAAGACTTGAGTCCGTGTGTGACGACAGACCCAGACTAATAGTGTCCCCTCACATCTTAATAATCCTCCTCTCCTAATCTGTTCCCTTTAACAACCTCCCTCCCTCCCTCCCTCCTCTTCCTCTCCTCAAGAGTCAAAACATCCAGAAACCACTGCAGCAGTGGTCACTCTGTGTACCGTAAACCATGTAATAGATCAGCTGATTGACAAACTTACCAAGACTTCAATTCAAAGAGAGCTTCTTCTTCTGCATTAAGTTCACCAGTCAGATGTTTTTGAAGTTGATTGAAATAATTGAGGCGATGAATATCAGAAAAAATAAGTAGTTTGAAGTTTCTGAGGTCGTATTTTGGCCAAACATCTAATTTAAATCATGAAAAGTCAGATTTGTGAGGTCTGGATCCAGCCTCTAAAAACATCCATGTGTTTTATATCTTGAGTAAAATCACTGAATCAATCAGAGTGACCAATGACAGTGAACTTCTGCACCTCCTCCTCTTTTACAGTATATACGGTAATAACAGCACAGGTATCGTTTAACCCTGCAGAGCCTAAATAAACCTCTAACCACTGATCCACACTCAGATACAAACTCATGCTCATGCAGTAACACTTTCAGGTTCTAACAGAAAGATTTAGTTTATAACAGTCACATCATCCCATCACAGTGAACCTTACTCACACATCTATCATCATAAGTCACCCCAAAATAATCTCACAGCCTTGATGTTGTTGGATGGACGTTCAGGTGCATCTCAGTAAATTAGAGTAGCATGTTCAGGTCAGGCGAGCTGGCTGTCCAATCACACACAGTGACATCATGGTCAGTAAACCATGTGGTGGAAGCTTTGGTGCTGTGGGCAGGTGCAAAGTCATCCCAGACCGTCACAGTCTGCAGAAACCTCACACTGGATTTCAAACCCCTTGGATTATGTGCCTCTCCGCTCCTCCTCCAGACTCTATGACCTTGATTTACAAATGAAATGTACTTTAATCTCCTGAGCTTAAGACTCCTCTGACGTTGTCTCTGGTTCAGGAGTGTTAAGAGTGTCTCAGGTGTAGTTTCTTTCCTGAAGACATCTGTGCGCTGTGCCTCTTGATGCTCTGACTCCAGCCTCAGTCCACTCCTCCTGGAGCTCTTTAAAGTTCTTGAATCGACTTTTCTTGACAATCATCCCCAGGTTGCTTTTGCACCTTTTCCTTCAAGTCAACTTTCCTTTGATTCAGCACTCGCACATTTTCAGGAATGACTTCCTGTGGCTCCATGATCATCTTCAGGACCATTCTCATGTCAGCAGTCTTCCTCATGACTGTAGCTGCATGTTTTGGACTGGACTGTGAGATATTCAGGATTCATACTGTTTGAACAGTGATTAAGTCAAACTCCAGATGAAATATTCTAATATTTTAAGATATGATTTGTATTTATATTTTCAGCTGTAGGCCATTATTACCTAAATTAAAATATAAAAATACTAGAAATATTTTAATTTACATGACATCAGTCTATTATTTATTTCATTATTTATATATTAAAAAATAACTGATGGGAAAAAAAAAAACTTTTTCATGATTTTCAAATTTATTGAGATGCATCTGTACCTGTGACGTGTTATCAAAGTCCACCAGCAGAGGGCAGCAGAGTCCACAACAGACCACTTTACAACACTTATAGTTTGAATGATGGGCATATACATGGAGAAACAGTGTTGGATAAAGAGTTACAGATAGAAAGACTTAGAGATAGACTGAGATAAACAGAGGGAGGAAAAATAGATGTATAGAGATAGAGATGTAAAAGTTAGAGAGAGAGAGAAAAAGAAAGTCAGAGATACAGAGATGAGGGATAGGATTTAAAGTAGGGAGAGGTAGAAGTAAAGAGAAACTGAGCGATAGAGACGGAGAAAAGGAAGGAGTTTGATGAGATAGAGATAGGTTGTATGGAGGAAGAGGTAGAGAGATAGAGATCAGGAGATGCAGATAGAGGGATAGAGAGAGAGAAAGTTAAAGAGAGCTCGAGGTGGACAACGATTAGACACGAACACTAGAAGAAGAATAAACGACAAGAAATCAAAAAGCTGCAAAACTTCACCTTCAAATGTCTCGTAACCTCCTCCATTAAGCCCCCACCTCCCCTCCTCCACCCACCTCGGCCTCCATCCTCCTGTTCAGACACTGTTGGCCGTTTTTTGCTGCATGATGTGTGTGATGCTCTCAAATCCTAGATTGTATCGAGACCTCCAATCAAGGACAAAATGTCAGTGAAGGTAAGAGACAGCTGATAAACACTGCTACACCTTTATCCCCAATGTCCGACCCCGCCCCCCCGTCTCAGAGCAGCGAGGGTACCAGCTGTTTTTAAGTGACGGACACGTAAAGAATGCCTGTGCTGTGATTACCCCGTGTTAGGAGGCTCATTAACAGCCCAGAGCTGTCTCAGTTTATCTCTCTGGAGGAAGTTTGTGCTTAGAAACCTGGCAACCCAAATACCTCGGTGCTCTCGCCCCTCCTGAGAGTGAACACCTCATCTCTCTCTGTGCCTCTCTTTTTCCTCCTGACACATATTTATAAAACCCCTCAAACATCAACACCTCCCTCCCTCACACTCATCCAACCTCTCCATCTCTCCTCCTCAGATCTACGTGCGGGCTCAGTTCGAGTACGACCCCTCCAAAGACGAGCTCATCCCCTGCAAAGAGGCCGGCGTTCGCTTCAGAGTGGGCGACATCATCCAGATCATCTCTAAAGACGACCACAACTGGTGGCAGGGGAAGCTGGAGAACACGAAGAACGGCACAGCGGGCCTCATCCCGTCACCGGAGCTGCAGGAGTGGTGAGAGAGAGAGACACGAAACACAGAGAGGAGGTTCAAACTGTGAGATCCACACTGTGTCTTTATTTCACTCAAAGGGACTCAGATCTGTCCGGTGTTAACGCTGAGAGGAAGATTGATCTGATGTTTCCTTAAGGGGTGAATCACAGTCTGCAAAGTCACTTCAAAATCATGCAACTTTCACATCCTGCACAGCAGAGGTTTTGCATTCAGTCTGTCTCAGTTCTCTGCAAGGTACACGTCTAAAAACAGTGGCTACTTCTCTTCTTCTGGTGCAACAACTACCACAACACCTCGGTGGCTCTAAACCAAAACCACAGAGGCTGCTTAGCTCAATGCTACAGCCTGTTAGCTTCATCTATAAGATATAACTGCAACAGAAGCTGCTCAGGCTCGCTGTTGTTGTTGGTGTTGTTTGAATAAAGAAGCTGGTGGATGCTCCACCCGGCTGCAGAGGGACTCAGCTGATGTCACATGTTTTGGGTGGTGTAATTAGAGACACAGAGCACGTCTACTGTATCTCTCATGAGGCTGCAGCATAAAAAGAGATTGCATCATTATGGTAATAAAAGCATCCACAGTGAAAACATCATAACAGTCTGAATTCATCACAATAACTAAGAGAAGGGATTTATTAACACATGGAGAGCTCCAGGAGAACGATGGTGGAGGTCTGTACCGAGGAGAAAAGTTATCACACGTGTTTTTTGGAGGTAGAATTAATCAAGTCAACTTTATTTATATAGCACATTTAAAAACAACCAGTGTATGCCAAAGTGCTTTACAAGGTACATGAAGACAACAATAAACAACAACATATCAGGATATTACTGTCCTCTTCATGAGGAGAAGGCCAAAGAGAAGAGATGGGTCTTCAACAAGAGTTAAAACACTCAACAGAGGGGGACCGATCTTAATTGGAGTGGCAAGCCATTCCAGAGCTTGGGGGGCCGCTGCTGCAAAGGCTCGGTCTCCCCGGGTTTTAAGGCGACTTTGAGGCACATGTTGACCTCAGTGCTCGAGCTGGGTTGTGAACATGGAGAAGATCAGCCAAGTAGGATGGTGCCAATCCATTTAGGGCCTTGTATGTTAAAAGTGCAGCTTTAAAATCAATCCTGTGACGGACTTGGAGCCAGTGGAGAGCATGCAGCACAGGTGTGATGTGCTCCCTCTGTTTCCTGCCAGTCAGGAGGCGAGCAGCAGAAGCTGCAGGCGCTGAATAGACGACACGTCTAAGCCGACGTACAAAGAGTTACAATAGTCAAGCCTAGAAGTAATAAAGGCATGGACCACTCTCTCTAAATCCTTGGTAGGGAGATAGGCCTTCACCTTAGCTATCAGTCTCAGCTGGAAGAAGCTGGACTTAACAACAGAAGATAGAATTACCAAGTTTGGAGCTGCTGATGCTCTGACATGATTTCTATTCGTGGTTTTTCCAGTTTCTTGTTAAAATGCCGTCTAGTGAAAGAAAGTATGAAACATACAGAGCTTTTTAAAACCAAACGGTCACTCCTTAAGGAAGGGGAAGTGCAGTGGGACTAGTTTCATAACCTAGCAACATGAAACGTTGGTGAGAAGCGCTGTGGAGCAAACAGAAACTGAGTGTTGCCGAAAAGTGAGGATGATCCTAAAGACATGATCAGAACATCTGAAGTGACTTGGTGGAGCACAATGTGATGTTTTTCATGAGACCCAAAATTCCTTGCATCGCCCCTGTTAGAGCTGAAATGCACTTCATATCATCGTGGCAAAACCATAGACTGTATAAATAAGCCATATTGCTGCTGTAATAATAATAATAATACATTTTATTTAGAAGCGCCTTTCAAAACACTCAAGGTCGCTTTACAGACAGATAAAAACACAGTAAATAAAAGAACACGATAAGATAAATAAAAACAACAAGCAAAGTAACACCAAGTTAAAAATGAAGCAGTGGAAATGAAGCAGGGAATGCAGTTTGAAACAGATGGGTTTTGAGTTTTGATTTGAACAGGGGTAGTGAGTCAGAGTTTGGGATGTCGGGTGGGAGTGAGTTCCAGAGTTGGGGAGCAGAGCGACTGAAAGCTCTGCTCCCCATGGTGCTGAGACGGGCGGGGGGGCACAGAGAGGTGGAGGGAGGAGGAAGACCTGAGGGAGCGAGAGGGGGTGACGATGTGGAGGAGATCAGACAGGTACGGGGGGAGAGGTTGTGGACGGCCTTGAATGTGTACAGGAGGATTTTGAAATTGATTCTGAGTTTGACCGGTAGCCAGTGGAGCTGCTGGAGGACGGGGGTGATGTGGTGAAAGGAGGGGGTTCTGGTGATGATGCGGGCTGCAGAGTTTTGGACCAGTTGATGTTTATGGAGGGATTTGTGAGGGACACCGAAGAGGAGTGAATTACAGTAATGGATACGGGAGGTGACGAGACTGTGGACCAGGATGGCAGTGGTGTGAGGGGTGAGAGAGGGGCGGAGACGTTGTTGCGGAGGTGAAAATATGCAGACCGGGTTATGTTATTGATGTGAGAGTTGAAAGAAAGTGAGCTGTCGAGGACGACACCCAGACTCTTTACCTGGGGGGAGGGGGACACTGTTGAACTGTCGATGGAGAGGGAGAAACTGTCGGCTTTGGATAAGGTGGATTTGGTGCCTACAAGGAGGAGTTCTGTTTTATTGCTGTTGAGTTGAAGGAAGTTGGAGGTGAACCAGGACTTGATCTCAGAGAGGCAGAGGGTGAGGGAGGAGGGTGGGAGAGTGGAGTCGGGCTTGCTGGAGAGGTAGAGCTGGGTGTCATCCGCGAAGCAGTGGAAGTGTATGCCGAATTTGTGGAAGATATTGCCGAGTGGGAGAAGGTAGGTGATGAAGAGGAGGGGCCCCAGGACAGAGCCCTGGGGCACACCTGAAGTGACGGGGGAGGGATGTGAAGTGAAGGATTTGAGTTGGATGAACTGAGTGCGGCCTATGAGGTAGGAGTGAAACCAGTGCAGGGGGGTGTCAGTGATGCCTATGGAGGAGAGTCTATTGACCTCTATTGTCCTGTAGAGCGATTGCGACGTAAAGAGGCGGGCTTTGAGCCTCCTAGCCAACAGCTACAGTGTTCCCACCTGTCAATCAAGTCAGCTGTGCCTCTCATTGGAAGACTCTTAATCTCAATATCTTTGAAAATACTGTTAGAAACAAATTCACCCCCCGTACAGTGTGTGTGCCGAAAGAAATGAGCTATCCAGACTACTTTCATAACCTAGTAACAGAAAGCGCTCTGAAGTTGAGGTCTTGGAGCCAACAGAAACTCAGGGTTGCTGAAAAGTGAGGCTGATCCTAAGGCTGCATGATGGACAAGATCAGAACACCTGAAGCAACATGGTGGGACACAGTGTGATGTTGTTCATGAGGCCCAAAGTTCCCTGCAGCGCCCCTGTTAGAGCTGAAATGCACTTCATATCATCGCAGCAATACAGAACAACACAACTACACACAACAAACTGATGCACATCACTCAGGCCTCCTCTCAGACTCATTGAAACACAGCAAAGGTTAAAGGTCTTGTCTAATTTCCCCTCTAATCTGACAGAGTGTGTGTGTCTCTGTGTGTCTGTGTCTGTGTGTGTGTTTCTGCAGGCGGGTGGCGTGCATAGCCATGGAGAAGACGAAGCAGGAGCAGCAGGCCAGCTGCACCTGGTTTGGGAAGAAGAAGAAGCAGTACAAAGACAAGTATCTGGCCAAACACAACGCAGGTACGCCGAGAACACACACACACACACACACACGTTTTCACCTTTACATGCATGAGCGCTCAGAACAACCCGCTGCAGATACATCAGCCTCTGACTGCCTTCTCCACGCGCATGCTTTTACGTAATGTTTACATGAGTGTGTGAGGTCCTGTGAGCATGTGTGTGTCCATCTGTCTGTGTGTCTGTCTGTGTGTGTGTGTGTGTGTCTGTCTGTGTGTCTGTCTGTGTGTGTGTGTGTGTGTGGATGGTACTTGTATGTAATAGGATCTCAAAGCATTCATCTCCAGCAGCAGCAGCAGCGGAGCGGCGGCCAACACTGACAGAAAAATCTGCAGCTGAAGCAGAAATCTAAGCTGAGCTCGGGGGGGGGGGGGTTAGAGAGATGTGTGCACATCGATGACAAACACACACACACACATATACACACACACACACACACACAACAGCACTGAAACAACACAGCTACAGTGTTAAGGCAAAGTTTGGAACAACAGGCCTGCAGGAGGACGTGTGTGTGTGTGTGTGTGTGCAGAATATCTGTGTGTGTGTTCGGATGTCAGGCTCTAAAGCAGCGTCTGCAGCAGATATGTTTAGCACAGTCTCCAGGTGAAGATATCACTTCTCAGATATCACCGCCATGTGTCAGGATGAGCCGGCAGAGGTATTGGAGGGGCGGGGGGGGTAAAAATCTCAGCACGTGTTGTAGAGAGGGGGCGTGAGTGGTGAGTTAACACGGGAGGACGAAGGTGGAGGAGGAGGAAGAGGAGGAGGAAGGAGTGCTGAGGTGGGAAAAGGACATTAGAGAGGCCGTGTTAGCAGAGTCAGCAGATTTTTATCCCCAGGGTCTTTTAAAAGCTTTTATTATCTTCAGGTTTTATTTATTTATGTGTTCTCAATGCTTTAAGTCCTCTTAAAGAAAATGAACTCCATTATTTCAGCGTCCTGCCGCTCTTTGATGAATAGTTGTGTTTGACCCAGTGAAGATCTGACATCTTAGATCCTCTAGTTTCTCCAAACATGCTAAACATTCAGTTATTGCAGTCATCATGTGATGCTGATCACTCCTGAAGTGTATCCTCCTGGGACCCTGATGTGGTGCCCACTCCAGACCTGAATCTGGAAACCACTGTAAAAGGTGTCAGAGGTCAGAACAGAGAGTTCAGGGGGAGGGTGAAACGTGTCGTTGTCTCATGTTTGGAGTATCCGATGTCTGCGGCTCGTGTCCGGAGCAGCAGGGTGGGTGTGTCTGTGCATGTGGACTCAGCAGGTTTATAAACTGGACTACACACGAGGGGATCCTTTAGGCTACACCTGAGTGTGTGTGTGTGTGTGTGTGAGTGTGCATGTGCATCCCTCAAACTGTGTCACTGTCATCTTATCCGTCTTGAAGGGAGTGCACGGATATTTTAAAGCATGCATCACACAGTGGAGTTCTGTGGTCGTGAGAGCATGAGTGCATGGCATCCGGAGTCGTTTACATCTTAATATATCCTCCAATTAACTGCAATCAGACTCATTAACACACACAGCTGTTGTTTGATTCATGAGTGTCGTGTCTGTTTGAGTTTTAGCTCTCATCAAACCTCTCTCTTAGAAGCAATCTGTGTCTGCAGGATTTTACTTGCAACAGAAACACAAACCCAACCAGAGAGTGCATGCATTAAATCTGCAGCTTATCCTCAAGCTGTGTGTGGCTTTTTAACTTGTGTTCATGAAGAAAGGTGCAAACTCAAAGCAGAACCAGCTGCGTTCAAAAGGAGCATCACGTGCAGACGGCGTCCACATCTCTGCATCACGGAGGTCAAAGACAAACACGTCTCACACCTCTGAAGCGA